>NC_025702.1:14499051-14603303 GCF_000633955.1 Camelina sativa
CATCACCTTATCCATCATTGCCTTGCATCTAGCTTCCTCAAGCTCCTGCTTGGACCTTCTTGGCTTAGGAAAAGGGACCTTAGGCTTGTACACCCTCTCAACAGCTGTTTGAATTGGAGATTTTGCAGTTTCTGGTTCTGTCTGAGAGGGGTGTCGACCGACACCATTGTCTGAAGTCGAATTCTTTGTCTCGGGTTTGGCCGATTGCCCTCCTTCTTCTACAGTTTCAATTTCACCATCTTCTTCATCCCTCACTAATATGGCATTGCAAGCATGCTTGGGGTTTGACTCAGTTCTTCTAGGAAGAAATCCCTCTTGCCTCTTGACGAATCCAGCAGTTTGTACAACCTGATTTTCCACCTTTTTGACTTGAATGTTCAAAGCATCAATCCTCCCAGTAAGCTCATTGTAGACATTATCAATCTTTCCATTGAATGTCACTGATAATTGTTCCTGACCTTGCAAAAGTTGCTCTAGCATAGCTTCCATTCTACTCTCAGAAGAAGTCTGTGGAGGAGGAGACTGATAAGAAGAGTTCCAATAGGTTCCAGTATGACCATTGTTTTGTTTTTGCTTCTGGTAATCTGGTTTAGGAGTGTAGCCTGAAGAGTTCCCACTGTAAGGCTTGTTACTTTGTTGATTACCGAATCTCTAACCTTGATACCCAGCTCCATACACATAGTTGACATTCTCCTCTGTATTCTCTGGCTCAGGCTCAAATGTCTCAACTTCAGCAGCAAATTGGACTGACTTCTTACCCACTAGAAGATTGTGAACTGAATCCAGTTTGGCATTAACAGAAGATACCTGTTTTGAATCAAATCCTCCATGTAATCTCTTCCTTTCAGTATCTGCTCTCTTAGTGTTATTGCTGGAAGCCAAATTCTCAATCAAAGCTTCAGCATCTTCTGGGTATCTTGTCTTGAAGTTTCCATGGCTTGCAGCATCCAAAGCTAGCTGATATTCCCAGTCAATCCCTCTGAAAAAGATACTCAACAGCTGCACTCTTGAAAAGCCATGGTGTGGACAGTCCCTTTGATATGCCTTGAATCTTACCCAAGCTGCCTTGAAAGCTTCATCTGGTCTTTGCTTGAAGGAGGACAGCTTGACTCTTAGCTCATCTGACATGCCATCATCATAAAAGTAGTTGAGAAAAGCCACATTTACTTGTTGCCAAAAGGTCAAAGATCTGGCTGGCAACTGTTTTAGCCATTGAGATGCTTCTCCCGCAAGTGAATATGGGAAAAGCTTGCAGTAGATGTAATCCTCAGTCACTCCATTAGCCTTGATACTAGTCACCAAGTCTTCCAAGTGTTCAATATGGTCCAAAGCCTTCTCATTGGACAGGTTAGAGAAGGGTCTTTGTCCAACTAGCTGGAAGTATGCAGGCTTCAGGTCAAAGTCATTCCTTGGAAATGGAGGTGGAACAATTGCAGAGCGGTTTTCATACATTAAATCAGCTCTGTTGAAGTCTGCAATATTCCTGATCAGATCCCAGTTTTGATCCTGTCTTCGAACTAGGTTGTGGACGTGGTTGGCAGTTCCACGTCTGTCTACTGGAGGTTGGTGTCGATCGATACCCTCAGGTTGGCGTCGATCGACACCAAGGTTCTGTTACGCAGCGACAACGACTTCAACAATTATGTTGCCTTCCGCATCAAGATTTTGGCCCTGCTCATTGCGAAAGTGGCCCTCTTGATCCCTCAAAGCACCATCCTCATCACACATCAGAATAACTGTGTCAACCATCTTCAAGGGTTTGGCTGCTTTTCGGTTTTCACGCTCTAACTTTCCCAACTCTTGGTTTGTAAGCTTCACAGTAGGACCGGTCTTGTTGCTCCTTGTGTTAGGCTTATTAGGCATGTACCTAAAACACACAAGAGAAAAGAAACAAAAGCGTGTTAGTTGAAAATAAAAAGAAAAATTTAGATAAAATCAAAAACTCAAATCTAATGGTAGATCAAAGAGTCCCCGGCAACAGCGCCAAAATTTGATATGCTCAAATTAAACCCTAAAGCTACTCTCTCAAATTAAGAGGTCACTGTAATACTTAGGGGTCGAATTCCACAAGTACTCAAGTCTACACAATAAATTATAGAGTTTTATAATTAAGCTAAACAAGTTGATTTAAATTAAAAAGGCAATGCAAAATATTAAATAAAATTGTTGTAAATTCAGAAAATCAAAAAGCTAGGTCCAGGGAATTTCTCAGGAGATTACAAAATATTAAATCAATAATTAAATAGAAATCAAGCAATTAAAGTCAGATCTAGAACTCTAAAAACTTTTGTAAAATAAATCAGTTCTCACTACAAATATTATCTAAATTTAAAACCAGAGAATCCAAATCTCTTTGCAAAATTCTAGATTAAAAATCAGCTTTAAAAACAAGTTTAGATTGTTCACAAAATTACTAAATCAAATCTCTTTGCAAGAAGTAATTTTACTCATCAAAAGGTTTTATCAGGAAAATCAATTACATTCTCATATCAATCAATAATTCTAAGATCTAAATCCAGATGGCTAATCAAAGATCTAACATTAAGAACAACCTATGATGAAGATTTAGAAAGATAAAGAATCCTAAATAAACAGATCTAATAATTCATAAAATCTCTGTGAAAAACCCTGAACCTAACAAGCAAACTACTCAGACATGTTTAATGAAGAACAAGGCATAATTCTGAATAACATGCAATATATATTAAAAAGTAAAAGAGGGAGTTCAGGAATTCTTCTCTCGAAGGAGTTCAGATCTTCTTCTCTCGAAGGAGTTCAGATCTCTCTTCCAAAAGCTCTCAATATCTCTTCTCTCAAAAAGATTGCAGAAAATAAAACTTGTTAGAATGAAACTTTCTAGAATAAAACTTTATTTATTCAACCTTTATTTAGTGAGTGAATTGGATTGAAAACTTGTGATTTGTAAGAAAAGTAGACACCTTGTGGCTTCTATTGCTTTGTTAGTTAGTGACTAAGAAATGTCTAGTTTTATAGACGACAATCGAGCTTGAGTAATCTTTGCAGTCTTTGTTAGTCTCACTAATCTTTTGTTGTTAACTCGTCAAAACCTGCAATAGTAATTCACGGAAAAGAGAAAATTATACGTGAAGCTTAATGGGGGTTGTTTAATGACGTGATAAGTGTTTTTACAGAGAAAATTATGAAGCCTAAATACATGAAGCTTACTGGGCTTAACAAATTCCAACATAGGCCCAAATCTATTTCCTTATATAATAAGTAGTTCAGAGGAAATAAAGGAAACGAATGATCTAGAAAGAAGGTACCCCCAGACACATACTATAAATACTATTTACTTCTACTCCTAAACCTAAATCTCAGCTTCTCTCTCTCTCTCTCTGCTCTTTCCTGCCTTTGCTCTCAGATCAACCTTAGGCTCCTCCTAGATATTTTCTCCGTTCTGTGACAATGGCGGACGCAGAGACCTTTGCCTTCCAAGCTGAGATCAACCAGTTGCTTTCGCTTATCATCAATACCTTCTACTCCAACAAAGAGATCTTCCTTCGTGAACTCATCAGTAACTCCTCCGATGTATGAGCTCTCTCTCGTTCGTTATATGTTTTTTTTCTTGTTTAACTCCTTCGATTTGGTTTTAGTTGATCGAGTTTGATTAGGGTTTAGTGTTCTTTTCGATTTGAGAATTTGGATTGTTTAGATTAAAGTGGAGCATCTGTTTATATTCAAATCTGTGGATTTAGCTTTAGTGTTTAAACCAAGGAAGGATTAAGCAGTCTATATTGTTTAGATTAGGATTCAGAAGTCTATTGTTAATTTTGTACATGTTCTGTGTATCTTGTTTCTTACGATCTGAGTGTTAGTCTAGCGTTTAGATTTGGATTAAGCAGTATTGTTAATTTTGTAAATGTGCTCTATAGTTTGTTACTTACGACTAAGTATTTTGCTCTGGTGAAAACAGGCATTGGACAAGATTAGGTTCGAGTCCCTGACGGACAAGAGCAAGCTCGATGGCCAGCCTGAGCTCTTCATTCACATCATTCCTGACAAGACTAACAACACCTTGACCATTATTGATAGTGGTGTTGGGATGACCAAGGCTGGTACGTGATTGATTTCAGTCTTTTTCTTGCTCTTTCTAATCATGTATCTATGTCTTTGCTTTGTTGTATTGTTTTGGCTAATGCGTCTCTGTTGTATTGTACAGATTTGGTCAACAACCTTGGAACGATTGCGAGATCTGGTACCAAGGAATTCATGGAGGCATTGGCTGCTGGTGCTGATGTTAGCATGATTGGTCAGTTTGGTGTTGGATTCTACTCGGCTTACTTGGTTGCTGACAAGGTTGTTGTCACAACCAAACACAATGATGATGAGCAGTACGTGTGGGAGTCTCAGGCTGGTGGGTCTTTCACTGTTACCAAAGACACCTCTGGTGAGCCTCTTGGTAGAGGTACCAAGATGACCCTTTACCTCAAGGAAGACCAAATGGAGTACATTGAGGAGCGCAGGCTCAAGGATTTGGTCAAGAAGCACTCTGAGTTCATCAGCTACCCAATCTCTCTCTGGGTTGAGAAGACCATTGAGAAGGAGATCTCTGATGATGAAGAGGAGGAAGAGAAGAAGGATGAGGAAGGCAAGGTTGAGGAAGTTGATGAGGAGAAGGAAAAGGAGGAGAAGAAAAAGAAGAAGATTAAGGAGGTTTCTCACGAGTGGGATTTGGTGAACAAGCAGAAGCCTATTTGGATGAGGAAGCCAGAGGAAATCAACAAGGAGGAGTACGCTGCTTTCTACAAGAGTCTGAGCAATGATTGGGAGGAGCATTTGGCTGTGAAGCATTTCTCTGTGGAAGGACAGCTTGAGTTCAAAGCTATCCTCTTTGTTCCCAAGAGAGCTCCTTTCGATCTCTTTGACACTAAGAAGAAGCCCAACAACATCAAGCTCTATGTCCGTCGTGTCTTCATCATGGACAACTGTGAAGACATCATTCCTGAGTACCTTGGATTCGTCAAGGGTATTGTCGACTCTGAAGATCTTCCTCTTAACATCTCGAGAGAAACGTTGCAGCAGAACAAGATCCTCAAGGTCATCCGCAAGAACCTTGTGAAGAAGTGCATTGAGCTCTTCTTTGAGATTGCTGAGAACAAGGAGGACTACAACAAGTTCTACGAGGCTTTCTCTAAGAACTTGAAGCTCGGTATCCACGAGGACTCTCAAAATAGAACTAAGTTCGCTGAGTTGCTCCGCTACCACTCAACCAAGAGCGGTGATGAATTGACCAGTCTCAAGGATTACGTGACAAGGATGAAGGAAGGTCAGGACGATATCTACTACATCACTGGTGAGAGCAAAAAGGCTGTCGAGAACTCTCCATTCCTCGAGAAGCTCAAGAAGAAGGGATATGAAGTCCTTTACATGGTTGATGCGATCGACGAGTACGCTATTGGTCAGCTCAAGGAATTCGAGGGAAAGAAGCTTGTCTCTGCAACCAAGGAAGGTCTGAAACTGGAAGAGACCGAAGACGAGAAGAAGAAGAAAGAAGAGCTCAAGGAGAAGTTTGAGGGACTCTGCAAAGTGATCAAGGACGTTTTGGGAGACAAGGTGGAGAAGGTTATTGTCTCTGACCGTGTTGTGGACTCTCCTTGCTGTCTTGTAACTGGCGAGTATGGGTGGACAGCTAACATGGAGAGGATCATGAAAGCACAAGCTTTGAGAGATAGCAGCATGGGTGGTTACATGTCCAGCAAGAAGACGATGGAGATTAACCCCGAGAATTCCATTATGGACGAGCTGAGAAAGAGAGCTGATGCGGATAAGAACGACAAGTCTGTGAAAGATCTTGTGCTCCTTCTCTTTGAGACTGCCCTTCTCACTTCAGGTTTCAGCCTCGATGAGCCCAACACTTTTGGAAACAGAATCCACAGGATGTTGAAGCTCGGATTGAGCATTGATGAGGATGATGCAGTTGAAGCTGATGCCGAGATGCCTCCTCTTGAAGACGATGCTGATGCTGAAGGTAGCAAGATGGAGGAAGTCGACTAAATTTAGTGGGTTTTCTCGACTTCTTTTTATGATTTTTGTCTGGAACTTATCTCTTTTATGTTATATTGTCGGTGTAGCGTTGTCTGGACTCTGTTCTGTGACTTGAGTCTATCTCTGGCGAATCCACGCTGTTTTTTGTCAGTTTTGTTAACCTAATTTGTGATAGCTGATTAGAAGTAAGGTGAACGGCTGCTAAAATCATTGCTAAGCATCTCAGACAACGGTAGTGGTTCGAGTACATCTCTTTTTTGTTGAAAAAAATTTAAACCAAAGGCCATAACTCTTCTCCTCAAATGAGAGCAGTAGTGTTTGGAATAGTCACTACCGTCTCTTTTTATAGTAAAAGGCGAAATATATACTTTTAGACCGAAGACTGGTAGCACATAATAGCGTAATTTGTTTTCAGCCCATAAGAGACGATGATTCACTTCACAAAACCTTAATCCTCAACTCGTTGTCTATCGATTTTTCTTAACTCCGACGTAAAATCACTTTATCATCAGTATTTAAGCATTGCTACAGAGTACAGACAACTAAGTTAGTTGAACTAACCTTAAACGGTAGTGTTTTAAGTCTATTGTATCTTTTTTTTTGTTAGGCAAAGGTGAAACAAAAATTGAAAGAACATAACTCATTTATAAGAAAGAATAATACAAAAACCAAGTTTTTAAAAATTGGTCGGTGAGAGTCGCATAATTATTAAAAAAACATGACCTATGTTATTTTAAGTTTTGTTATGACTTTTCTATTTTGATTTTTTTTCAACCAAACAGGTTCAAATCACCAGCTGCCAGCCACGCTGGGATGAGGTATGGAACTTGAAGAGTAGCTTGCGAATCATTTCATCACAATTAGGAAAGATACAATATGTACACTGAAATGTTCTCCTATTTCCAACTTTTATGAACTTAGTGCAGAAAGACAAGAAAAAAGACAAGTATATTTCACTTTTTCTTTGCATCATTGTTTGATAAGTGAACTCTTAGGATATATGAATAGTCAATAAGCTATTTTCTAGTTTCAATAACTATGGTTTGTAATTCGACACTACCATAAACGGCCTCAAATCATGGTTGAACACTGAAAAATACCTATATATAGAAAACAATGTCTTTTCATATATACAAAACCTATATATATATATAGACAAATTGTTGATATTCGTAATTTTCTTCCTAGTAAAATACAAGAAAATTACTAGTAAAATACAAGAAATTTGTTTGTTCAAAAAACCTTTGAGAAAATGAAGGATATATGTGCGAGACAAAGTAGTATATATATTTTTTCTTCGATATCTTTGATTTCTCCACAAACAAATATTAAAATCGGATGATTGGTACATATTGTTTATGTACAACCGTGTTTTATTTCAGATGTAAACGTTGTTCTTTTGGTTCGGCGTATCTAAGTCTTCTAGGTAATAAATATCTATTGATATAACAAAAATAATGAAAATGATTATCGAGTTCATCTCAAAAGCACAAAATGCAAAGATTTTTTAAGATATTTTTGTTTTAAATTTGATTTTGCTATGGACTTGAATTTACATGTTCATTTTTGTTCAGTGTTTTGTTTAGTTTTGCGATATTAGATGTTAATTGGTTTCAGTTAAAAGGCAAGATATTATAACTAAAAAAAAATATTATATCAAATAAAGTAATTATGATTTTAGTAGAATAAAGTAAAAACTACATCTGTACATATAAAACTAATAACTTAATCCCAGTAAAATTCTTATAGACATGCTCTGTATACCTTTTGATGTATATTTCCATTCTTTTCAATAAATCTGTGTTGTATTCTTGTAAATTTTAATATTATTACTTTGGTGTTGTATTCTTGTATATTTCCATTCTTGTAATTTTTTTTCTCTTAACTCTTTCATATAATTTTTAACAATTGAAAAAGAGATATATACCAATTTTGTGATTTGTAAACTATATGAAAGAGTTAGGAGAAAAAAATTAACAAAATTTATGAAGAAAGCTTATTGTTTTGGGAAAATTTCAAAAATACCTGTTTTGCAATACCATTTTTCAAAAAAAATCTCTCTTTCAAACTTTACCAAAAAACCACTAAAAATTTGTGTGTAAGCTAATAAATATATATACACAAATTACCTTTACTTGTGTGTAAAATTTTTTAAAATATTTTTTAAATACCTTTTAAAATCCTTTTAAAAACTATTAATTTTTTTTTCGTCTTTAAAAATCTTTTAAAAACCTTATAAGCCTTTTAAAAACCTTTAAAAATGTTTTCAAACTTCATAAATATTTGGATCAAGTCTAGAGATAGTAGTTATTATCTAGAAGTAACTTGTGAATCATATAAACCTTTATACTTTTTCATATTTTTAAAAAGCTATATTTGAGGGATATTTTTGAAAAAGTTAACCCAAATAACTTATTTCTCAAAAATTCTAAATTGTTTTTGGTTTTTAAATAGTAAATTATCAACAACAAAAGAAACAGTAAATAAGAAAATTACTATAAAAAAGAGTAAAATACACGTCTTTTCCCAAAGAAAAGAGGAAAGTTAAAATTACACTTCATGAAGTTTTTGTAATTTGCTTTTAGAAAAAAGAAAATAATAACAAAAGGACTTTTTTGTATTTGCATTTTTTTTTTTTGTATTTAGTTATTGCCATATAAGATATGAAAAAAGGAAACGAAGGATCTAGAAGAAAACTATGAGGAGGTTCCCCACAGTATATATACTTCTGCCCCAAAACCTAAATCTTTCGTATCAATACTTCTCTCAATTCCGATTCACAATCCTTAGCCTAGATATTCTCTCCGGTCAGTGACAATGGCGGACGCAGAAACCTTTGCTTTCCAAGCTGAGATCAACCAGTTGCTCTCGCTTATCATCAATACCTTCTACTCAAACAAGGAGATCTTCCTTCGTGAACTCATCAGTAACTCTTCCGATGTACGATTTTTCGCTCTCTCTGTCTATGTTTATATGTGTTTCTCTAAGTTTATTTCCTCCGAATTGATTTAATTGATCGAACTGTAGATTTAGATTTGATTAGGGTTTAGTGTTCTTGTCGATTTGAGAATTTTGGCTGTGGAGCATGTGTTTATATTCAAATCTGTGGATTTAGGTTTAGTGTTTAAACCAAGGAAAGATTAAGCAGTCTAGCGTTTAGATTTCGTTTAAATCAGTCTACTGCTTAGATTAGGATTAAGCAGTATTGTTATTTTTGTACATGTTCTGTGTAATTTGTTTCTTTCGATTTAAGTGTTTTTGCAATTGTGAAAACAGGCTTTGGACAAAATTAGGTTCGAGTCCTTGACAGACAAGAGCAAGCTCGATGGCCAGCCTGAGCTCTTCATTCACATCATTCCTGACAAGACTAACAACACCTTGACCATTATTGATAGTGGTGTTGGGATGACCAAGGCTGGTACGTGATTGATTTGTATTGACTCGAAATCTCTGTGATTGTTTTGTTGTATTGTGTTTGCTTATGTGTCTCTGTTGTATTGTACAGATTTGGTCAACAACCTTGGAACGATTGCGAGATCTGGTACCAAGGAATTCATGGAGGCATTGGCTGCTGGTGCTGATGTTAGCATGATTGGTCAGTTTGGTGTTGGATTCTACTCGGCTTACTTGGTTGCTGACAAGGTTGTTGTCACAACCAAACACAATGATGATGAGCAGTACGTGTGGGAGTCTCAGGCTGGTGGGTCTTTCACTGTTACCAAAGACACCTCTGGTGAGCCTCTTGGTAGAGGTACCAAGATGACCCTTTACCTCAAGGAAGACCAAATGGAGTACATTGAGGAGCGCAGGCTCAAGGATTTGGTCAAGAAGCACTCTGAGTTCATCAGCTACCCAATCTCTCTCTGGGTTGAGAAGACCATTGAGAAGGAGATCTCTGATGATGAAGAGGAGGAAGAGAAGAAGGATGAGGAAGGCAAGGTTGAGGAAGTTGATGAGGAGAAGGAAAAGGAGGAGAAGAAAAAGAAGAAGATTAAGGAGGTTTCTCACGAGTGGGATTTGGTGAACAAGCAGAAGCCTATTTGGATGAGGAAGCCAGAGGAAATCAACAAGGAGGAGTACGCTGCTTTCTACAAGAGTCTGAGCAATGATTGGGAGGAGCATTTGGCTGTGAAGCATTTCTCTGTGGAAGGACAGCTTGAGTTCAAAGCTATCCTCTTTGTTCCCAAGAGAGCTCCTTTCGATCTCTTTGACACTAAGAAGAAGCCCAACAACATCAAGCTCTATGTCCGTCGTGTCTTCATCATGGACAACTGTGAAGACATCATTCCTGAGTACCTTGGATTCGTCAAGGGTATTGTCGACTCTGAAGATCTTCCTCTTAACATCTCGAGAGAAACGTTGCAGCAGAACAAGATCCTCAAGGTCATCCGCAAGAACCTTGTGAAGAAGTGCATTGAGCTCTTCTTCGAGATTGCTGAGAACAAGGAGGACTACAACAAGTTCTACGAGGCTTTCTCTAAGAACCTGAAGCTCGGTATCCATGAGGACTCCCAAAACAGAACCAAGATCGCTGAGTTGCTCCGTTACCACTCAACCAAGAGCGGTGATGAATTGACCAGTCTCAAGGACTATGTGACAAGGATGAAGGAAGGACAGAACGATATCTTCTACATCACTGGTGAGAGCAAAAAGGCTGTTGAGAACTCTCCATTCCTCGAGAAGCTCAAGAAGAAGGGTTACGAAGTCCTTTACATGGTTGATGCGATCGACGAGTATGCTATTGGTCAGCTCAAGGAATTCGAGGGAAAGAAGCTTGTCTCTGCAACCAAGGAAGGTCTAAAACTGGAAGAGACTGAAGATGAGAAGAAGAAGAAAGAAGAGCTCAAGGAGAAGTTTGAGGGACTCTGCAAAGTGATCAAGGACGTTTTGGGAGACAAGGTGGAGAAGGTTATCGTTTCTGACCGCGTCGTGGACTCTCCTTGCTGTCTTGTAACCGGCGAGTATGGGTGGACCGCTAACATGGAGAGGATCATGAAAGCTCAAGCTTTGAGGGATAGTAGCATGGGTGGTTACATGTCCAGCAAGAAGACGATGGAGATTAACCCCGAGAACTCTATCATGGACGAGCTTCGAAAGAGAGCTGACGCGGACAAGAATGACAAGTCTGTGAAGGACCTTGTTCTTCTTCTCTTTGAGACTGCCCTTCTCACTTCCGGCTTCAGCCTCGATGAGCCCAACACTTTCGGAAGCAGAATCCACAGGATGCTGAAGCTTGGATTGAGCATTGATGAGGATGATACCGTTGAAGCCGACGCTGAGATGCCTCTTCTTGAAGATGATGCTGATGCTGAAGGTAGCAAGATGGAGGAAGTCGACTAAATATTGCAATTTAATGATTTTTCTCGACTTCTTATCGGTTTCTTCTTGTTATGATTTCGTCTGAAACTTTTTTCTTTTTGATCCGTATTTCTCTTGTTATTATAATTTCGGTGTAGTTTTTTTTTTTTTGATCAACTCGGTGTTTTTAACAAAAGTCCATTTTTAGCAAATCCAAGCTGCTGACTTTTGTCAGTATTAATCATAACTGAATCATGTAAGACAACTTACCTTGAACGATTTTGTTTCGAGTCTCTTCTTTAGTTGAAGAAGAAACTGAACATTAACCTTTCTCCTCAAACGAGAGCAGTAGAGTTAAAAGTTTGACTACCATATTATCTTTTTACTGATTTGTTGTTCATAATAGCGTAATCTTTTTTCAGCCGTAAACTGTGGTATTACTTTGACAAAAATTGGATAATTTGTTTTAACTATGTTATTTAAGGATCGATAGAAAAATTGGGTAGTTAGTTTTACTGTTGGTTTAAGACGACTACATACACCGTTAGAAACGCCAAAAATAAAATAAAAAAGAAACACTCAAAACACAGTCGTTTAAGCCGCTCACAGAACCTTGATTCCTAGATTCGAAGTCTAGCGATTAGCTCCGACGTAAAACCACCGCGCTCATCGGTATTTAAGATTTTGAAATTTCCCTTAGATATAACAATTTTTGCTCCAAAAAAATTCACACGATAAATAAAAAACAACCCAAAAAATGGAGAATTTGGCGAAAGAGTGGTTCTCGATGAGCGGCACGAGTATTGGCAGCGGAGGAGATCAGGCGCCGCCGTCGCAGCAGCAGCAAACAGGAACGTCTCTACTAGCTGACTGGAATTCTTACGCAGCATCCAGAGATTTCGAAGAAGATACCGGAGGAACTCTAAGCTTCGATATCGAACCGCCGTTAGATCTGCCAACGACACTGTTTCCGGCACCTTCAATGTGTAACCGATCCTTTTCCCTTTCTTCCCCCTCATTTTTTTAAACACGATCGATTCTTCAACTTTTTTCTGCTATTACGTATTTGAGGATTCTTGTCTTGTTAAATCTGGAATCTGCGAAAATTGCGATTTACCAAATCTGGAATCTTAGGATTTGAAACTATAGTTTAGTGAATAGTTTTTGATTAGTGAGAAGCTTTAAGGTTTTGTATTTTTTCTTTAGGCATCAAAGCACTAATCAAAATACACATATTCTCAGATCCTTCTTATACTTAAATGAAGTTGCATTGTTGTAGACTTGAAGCTAATAAGTCTATGGTGGTTGTATGTTATGTGTTATGCAAATACAATGTTCATCTCTTCATTAGCGGGGTTCGATTGAGAAGATGAGTGATGACTTAGAGTTGATGAAGAGTCGTAATCCATCCTGTAAATTTGTTTCCTATATTCTTCCTTGTTTTCTTAGCTCTTTTCTTGTTTTTTGAAACCTTAATTGTTAACAGTGTCTCGAAAGGAGTTAGAGATAACCTGCAGTCTGCAACAAGCAGTATGCCTTCAGGAAAAGCTTTGATGTATTTCGGTTTACTTCTAGCGAGTGGTGTCTTCTTCATCTTCATTGCCTTCACCATGTTTCTTCCAGTCATGGTGCTTATGCCACAGAAATTTGCAATTTGTTTCACCCTTGGATGTGGTTTTATCATCGGTTCATTCTTCGCTCTTCGTGGTCCACAAAATCAACTCGCTCACATGTCATCGACAGAGGTACTGACAAGAACTAGTTGTTTTTTTTTTGTGTTACATTTCTTATATCATTTACATTTTCTCTTGCAAAAGTTAATTTCTTGTTTTGCTGGCTTTCTCCAGAGGCTTCCACTAACTTTAGGTTTCATTGCCACCATGGTTGGTACCATCTATGTCTCCATGGTGCTCCATAGCTACATTCTCTCTGTGATTTTCTCTGCATTACAGGTACTTAATTTCATCGTCCTTCTTCTCTACCACTTTTCATATCCTCTGTTTCTCATTGTTAAAATTTTCCACTATACCATTTCAAAATCTGGTTACGTTGAAGTTCTTTTTCCCCTGGATTCCTTGAATGAGAAACTTCCATTTCGTAAGCTTTTGCCTTGGATACATAGTGGGTTTGGGATCAAACATTTAGACTTAATGCTGTTTCTTAATACAAGTAGGGTTAGTACAAAGAAACTGACATTGACAATGTCTTATCTACTTCAAGCTATTGTTTTGCAAATTTAAGAAACAGCTTTGATTTAAGTATTTACTCACCCATTATCGATCTGGATTGCACCAAAAATGTATACGTTTATAACTCTGAAAAACAGTTTCTTCATGTTGGTTTAAAGATTGCTCGCATATATGCACATTCTATTCTCATGAAAAAACTCGTGTATTTGTTCTTTGTGAATCCATAGGTTGTTGCACTGGCATACTACTGTATATCCTACTTCCCTGGTGGATCATCGGGAATGAAGTTCCTCACTTCTACTCTTACCTCCTCTGTCTTCAGACTGTTTGAGAGATAAGCTTTTGCCTCGACCTATTCAAAAAACAAAATATAACTTGATTCTCTGGTGTATAAAGAAGGATGAAAAATCTTTAACAGTGGTTAAAAATGACAACCCTGGTAATATATGTTGGCGCAAAGGCTCATAAGACAGTTTTGTTATGACTTTTCTATTTTTGATTTTTTTTTTTTCTACCAAACTTGTTCAAATCACTAGCCGCTGTGGATGAGGTATGGAACTTGAAGAGTGTGGCTTGGTGGTTACGATTTACGAGTTAGCTTCAGTTTTTTGCTGTGAATTATTGCATCAGAATTAGGAAAGATACAACATGTACACTGAAATCTTCCCTTGACTTCCAATTTTCAAAAATAAGGGATTAGTGCAAACAAACAAACAGACAAGTATTTTTCGCTTTTTATTTGCAACATGGTTTATTAAGTGAACGAATTCTTAGGAGTTAGGAAAAAAATATTGCTTTGTTAATCATCAAAAACTCAATTTCTGTTCGATTTAAATATGGAAGAGACGTGGTGTGTTGCGAGGACTCGGTGTGTTGCATAACACATCTCTTACTGCGAAGTGCAAACAAATGATATAATTATTTTGCTGGGCCCAAAAAGGTTCGCTATTGTATAGTATGGGCCTCTATTTAACAGGACCCCATCAGTCAAAAAGACTCGTCAATATCAGAGACTGGCTTTGATACAAAAAGATCACCAATAATGCAAAGATTAGATCTTAATTTATTAATGTAATCAAGGGGAAAAAACACTGCTTTTGCGTTAAAAAATTTGACCGTTTTAGTGGAGAAATATAATACACCACGAACTTGGCATTAGTGCAAGGGAGAGACTCTTTATAGTCTTTTGTTAAAAAAGCAACGGCTATTTAGGTTAAAAACAAGGGAGCCTATTGACCCTTAACATATTCACTAATCACATTTTTTCCTTTTCTTTTTGTTTTTGGCATCTTCCTAATATCTTAACAAATTGTTACTTTGTTTAGTCTTGTGTCCTGTTAGTGTTTAGAGTTAGCTAAATAGAACTGTCTATCTGGTGATCGGGAGGACGAAGCATCATACATAATTACAACATAACCATGCAGGTTTTTCATTAATCTCTGAAAAAAATTTGACAATCAATGTTACCGTATTTATCATCTAGATGAAAAAAAAAATTAGGCAACTGATATGAACAATTAGTGATGTATTTACATATACTTTATTTTATTTTATGAGTGGAAGTATGTTTAGACTTTAGTTAGAGTTTAATTTAATGTAAGCGAGAAACCCAAGTCCTGGAAATACGGAAGGAATATTTGACCCTTTTTAATTTACACCTTTCATATTATTATCTCTATTTTTCCATAAACATCGAAGGCCCATTAATTACATTAAATTAAAATTTTTATTAATAAAAGATTAATTGATTGCAAAAGCCCAACTTCTCCACTAAGCAATGTTTAGTTTTTAAAGACACATCAAGGTTAGTGTTATGTTATTTTTTATCTTTCTAAAAACATCACTTTTTGTTGTTGTTGTCGTCTATTTCTTATTCTGTGAAAAGCGATATAAAAAAGTAAAAAAAGATAACAAAAGGACAGTTTTAAAAGGCTGGTTCTCTCTCTGTGAGAATTTTTCATGGTTACGCAAACTTAATATGAATTAACAAAACAATTATGATAGAAAAAATTAGCATGATCGTTAGTAAAGGAAAACAAAAAAGACAGTATATGAAGCGGAAAGGAAAAAAAAAGAAGCTGAAAATCTAATTAATTAGATTACGGAAAGGATTAAAGGACGAAGAAAAAAGTGAAAGATGAGTTACACATATTATATTTATAATATGTTTCCAAAACATATTTTGTTGACCAAGAAAGTAAAATGGTGTGTAAAAGTAACAAAGTTAAAGAAAATTACTATCTGGCCATTAAAAGTTAGGCTAGGAATGTTTTGTTGAAAATTGAGTTTCAACAGAATTATGCGTTCTATACAGTATTAAGATATTCTCTCGTTACATAAAAGAATAATACCTCTAATACGTCAACTTGTTGATTTCTATGTCAAATTAGTTGCAAAGATTAATAGACTGCGCTTTGGTGTCTATAGGGAATGTTAAATATACACAGTACTTGAGCGTCTTTCAAAAAGACTAATTACGTCAATGAAATGAAACTAAAAACAGTTTTTTTGAGTTTCAATCTAAAAAATAGAGTACTTGAGAGAGCTAGCTATAAAAGAGTTGATTAACATCAATGAAATGTGAAGTTAAAAGACAAAGGAAAAAAGGTTTGAGTATCGATCTAATAAACTCGGATTGAGTACTAAGAATTTGGCTCTGAAATAATCGGAGTAAAAAGGTGCAACGAAGGCCTAGCGAGTACGCAAAAACCTTTGGTAGAAGGAATGAGCACGTGTGGTTGTTGTCATCACAAAAAAAGGTCACTATTATGATTTCCCTCTTAAAGCCATATCTCGTTATCATTGGCCCCATCTCATTTCACATCATACATACCTACAACAAACACAATATGCCTACTTACACTCATTCATGCATGCATACATGTCAGTTTTTTTCTTTGTACATACTTTCCTAAATCTATTATACAACAAACTATATATAATAGGGTTCACACTTGATATGGAGATGTCCCAAATTAGTAATAAAAAGTTAAATGTAACCTATCTATATATCATCCTATATATCCTCGAACAAAAAAAAAATCACTTTATATGTGCATATGATTAGTTTTTCATATGTGAATCATTCCAAATGGTTCATCATCTTTCTCGTGTTTTAGTTTACTGGATGATACAAGCAGGCTAGGATTCCAATTATTATTCGCCTTTTTATAGTATGTCCGTCTACTTTTCATTGACACTCATCCCGCAAGAGATCACTCGCATCATTCGCGCCTAACTTGACCCCCGGGCGCACACCAGTTGCGAACAATTGATTGAAAATGTCACATATATTTCTTCATACTATATATTAACTATGTTCTATATCCTTATCAAAAGCTATGTACAATCTTTATTATTGAATAATATTAACCAGAAAATGTTTATATTGACTATGTCAAAATTGTCACGACAAAAAGAACGCACTAAAAGAAGTTAAAATAATGAGCAACGTTCAGTTTTTTTCTAAAATATATATTTTGTATATTATTATCCATAAGATTTCCAAAATATGCATGGTTCTCAAACTTTTTTGTTGTAGTCTTTTTTAAAAATAAAAGATAGAACAGTATTTTTGGGATATTTTTTGGCATTTTTGCATTGTTATTTTATGGATTAGTTGGTTTTCCGAAAAAAAAAGTTATATTATCAGCATGTATATGTAAGGTACTTTTCCTACTACAGTGTCTTCGTGGTCGTGTATACTCGTATGAGTGGTTACAACCAATAGAATTTTATCAACATGACCTAGTAGCATTATCATGATCAACCATATTATATATGTTATATTCATTGGATCGACAAATCTAACAAATAAACAAGTAGTTTTGATCGATGCCCACTTCTATTCACACTTCTGTACTTCTGCCACTACATTCTTGGACTGCTTCTGCTACTAAATACCCCACAATGGACCAGTTTTTATTATAATTATTGAATTTATAAAATTGATAAAGACAAATGCTTGTATATACTAAAAGAAAAACTAAGTAAACAATTGCCCATCGTAGTCCTCGATCAGATCCCAAACTTTTATTAATTTATAACACTCACTTAGTGCTGATTTATCCACTAAACAAGCTTAACTCGTTCTAAGATTCCAAAATTTTGGTAGTATATAATAAAACATAACTATCGGTTTCTGAAACCTCAAAAAAGGAGTTAACTAAATGATTTTGTATTTACAAACGTTTACGAAATTGTAATACCGAATACTACTAACTAGCATTATTTAAGTTCAATTGTTGTCTCCAAGCACAATCTTGAATTATAATTTTGTATCTCTTGTTTTAGAGACTAACTTTAAAATAAAGAATTATGCTTTTTAAAATTATTTATGCGTAATTTTTGATAGGAGTTAAAACTAATATTTATCCTAAGTTGAATATGTATCCGTAGATTTGTTTTTAATTGCTCTATATTCATGTGGTGAGATCTCTGACCTAATCGAAACGTGATATAGAACCAGATCTTGTTCCATTGTCGTAATCAAGTCTACATCTTTTAATTTATCTAAATTGCTATCATCACTATTAACTTTGTTAAAAGTAATAAAAACAATCACGTATCATTATCATAATACCCATCACCCTTCATCGTATACATGTGAAAGTTTTGAGATATAATTGAGAGCTGCTTAGTTATAACAGTCCCGAATTGTCGAAATTGTTTCGAAATAATGATAGATGCGATAGCTAGGCAAAAGAACAATATGGACCATTATATGATAATCATATGATTTTGAGAAAGAAATATAAATTTTCACAAGTTTGGAAAAAATACAGTTGGGTGCTTGTCTTTTCTCTAGCATCTTTTGCTGTCTCTTTACTTCCTTCTTGTTTGTTGGTTTTTGGTTTTTGGTCTTATTATTTCCCTTTTTATTTTTCCTCTTTATGGACCATATTCATTTAACTCTTCCCACTCATGTTCGTATCTCTTACTTATGAATATATTTATCAAAACTATACAAAAAATGAGTTAAAAACTAAAGAAAAAAGTTGTAAATCAAGGTTCATCAAAACTTTGGAGCCGAATCCAAATGATCAAAGTGTACACACAGCGAAAACGAACTCTAAACTTTAGCAAATTTTTGGTCTTAAAGTTGAGGTCAGTGAACACCTTACTCACTAGTAGTCAAGTTTGATCACTTTTAGACATCCCCACTTGTTTGTGCATATAATTAGTATGTGTATATTATACAAATGTAGTAAACGCAAGAGATATTTGTATATATTTTCGTGAGAAAGAAACTTGTTACTTAGCTTGTTAGTTGTTACCATCAATGTAACTCTTCAAAAGGAAAAAGACTCTTTTAAACGAGAGAATATATGTTGTCTGTAACGTAAAACAAAAATTACATATTACGAAACACATTTCGTGATACGTGATTGATATTTAGTATCACCATCTTATTCAAGTGCAATTTACGGTAATTAGAGTACACACTATTCCATAATTAATTACCTGCAGAATAAAACCATGTTGTCGCAATGCTTTCTCTTACTTTACTATAAATTTAGTGTAAATATGTGTATAGATATGCTGATATGCACATGACCATCTCTCAATATATCTATTGATACTCTTATTTAATCTTTTGATGCTTCTATGGCATGTGACTAGAGGTGTGGTGTTATATCTTTATATGTAATCTTCTTTGTTATATCTTTATATATAATCTTCTTGACCCTAATGATGCTTGACCCATGATCTTAATTTTAATTTACTTTATCTTTTCCATTTTTTCTGTTTTGTTTTGTCCATTTCTCCCCTCTCTTAATTTTTGTAATCAATATTCTTAAAACTTCTGTCCAAGAAGTTGGATCTAAACATCGTCATCTTAATTTAATATACCTTACAAACTATTAAAAGTGCAATTAAGAAAAAGGTAGGTAAATGTTGCTGTTTTTTCATTTTCTTCTTTTCTTTTCCGAAATAACTACAAATCTTGATATATTTAAGTTTTCTGTGGCATCTTAAATTGGTATGAACATCTACAATATATATTTACTAGCTAGCAACTACAACTATAGTCGATTGGCTGTGCTTGGACTTGATGTTTTATTTAGTAGACAACGTAGACAAAATATAGAGTTATTACTTCTTTACTCTTTGAGCTTGCATAATTGCATATACATGTGTATGAGCAAACGTATATACACACACTGACACACACATATATATATATATATATATATATATTAGCTAATATTAGCATAATAGCATATGTATCATATAATTACAGCGAATGAAATGGACCGACAAGATGAGCAGAGATGAGCATTAGTAAAATTAATTAATCTTTTCACATAAATTCTTAGCTTGCATGTGCAGTTCACTCTCTTCAAGATTCCATGTTCCAACTACTAATTTAATACTGTAATCTATACTATATCAGAAAAGGTTCCAAAGTAGATCTCTCCATATTACAGTTATATATACGTGTACCCAATTCCGACTCCCCCGAAGTAAACAAAAACTAACAATTATGTGAAGCATTGTTGATCAAAAACAAATAATCACAATCCAAAGTTTCTAAAATCGTCTTTGCAAGTGTTAAAGAAAACAATTACGTCAAGCATTGTTTATCAATAATAATGTGTGGTAGTATTCAACAAATATCATGATTTGTAACTAGAAATTATTATTGATTTGTGTAACATTGTCTTCTTTTTGTTTCCTGAAAATACCAAAAACAATAGGGCCAATCAATTTTAACAAGTCATTTTCTGATTTGATAACCTTTTCTTTTTCTTTCTTATATGATGTATGACTCGCATGTTATAGTTAGGTCAATAGGAGTTGTAACTTGAATCTGGAGCCGTATACTATAGGTTTTTCGATTACTAATAGTAAATTATTTTGTCTAATTACCATTTATGAAAAGTATTATTAGCATGCCTCATCTAAAAGGTGGTTTACCACAAATAAATCCACTAACATACAACTACTGTATAAAAGAAGAAAATTATAAACACTCACTTAAAATATGCATCATTTATATATAACCCCAAAATAAATAATCGTCTTTTAGTATTTCTTTAACTCAATTTCAATTCTTTTTCTATTTTGTTCACAAAACTAATAAAATAAAATAAAAATTTAAATAAACAAAGTTAAAAAAAATTGGAAAATAATAATAAAGGAAAAAAGGTAGAGGTGCTTTTTGGGGATCGAGATCTTCGTTTGCTGCTACTCTTCTTCTACTTCTCTCTCCTTTGGTTTGCTCTGTTTTAAAAAAAAAATATATATATTTCTATAAAAACAAAGTAAAAACCAAATCCATGGGGTTCTTCGCTTCACAATCCCAACGCACTTCTCTCTCACTTCTTCTTCCTCATCCTCTCCCTCTTCACCAATGCCACGCAACCCTAGATTCTGCTTCTTCCCCTTCCTCTTCTTTCTCTTTAACTCCTCTGTTTTCTTCTTCATCCCCTGTTTCTCCATAGACGAACAAGGTCTAGCTCTCCTCTCATGGAAATCTCAGTTAAACATCTCCGGAGACGCTTTGTATTCTTGGAAACCCTCCGAATCCAATCCTTGTCAATGGTTCGGAATCAAATGCAACGCGAGAGGTCAAGTCTCGGAGATACAACTCCAAGTCATGGACTTTCAAAGTCCTCTTCCGGCGACGAATCTCCTGAAGTTAAAGTCTCTGACTTCACTAGTTTTAACCTCCGTTAATCTCACCGGTTCAATCCCTAAAGAGCTCGGAGACTTGTCGGAACTAGAAGTTCTTGATCTAGCTGATAATGTTCTCTCCGGTGAAATCCCAGTTGAAATCTTCAAGCTCAAGAAACTCAAGACTCTGTCTCTCAACACAAACAATCTCGAAGGTGTGATTCCGTCGGAGCTAGGGGAACTCGTTAACCTCGTCGAGCTTAAACTCTTCGACAATAAACTCGCCGGAGAGATTCCTAGAACCGNCCATGTTCCAACTACTAATTTAATACTGTAATCTATACTATATCAGAAAAGGTTCCAAAGTAGATCTCTCCATATTACAGTTATATATACGTGTACCCAATTCCGACTCCCCCGAAGTAAACAAAAACTAACAATTATGTGAAGCATTGTTGATCAAAAACAAATAATCACAATCCAAAGTTTCTAAAATCGTCTTTGCAAGTGTTAAAGAAAACAATTACGTCAAGCATTGTTTATCAATAATAATGTGTGGTAGTATTCAACAAATATCATGATTTGTAACTAGAAATTATTATTGATTTGTGTAACATTGTCTTCTTTTTGTTTCCTGAAAATACCAAAAACAATAGGGCCAATCAATTTTAACAAGTCATTTTCTGATTTGATAACCTTTTCTTTTTCTTTCTTATATGATGTATGACTCGCATGTTATAGTTAGGTCAATAGGAGTTGTAACTTGAATCTGGAGCCGTATACTATAGGTTTTTCGATTACTAATAGTAAATTATTTTGTCTAATTACCATTTATGAAAAGTATTATTAGCATGCCTCATCTAAAAGGTGGTTTACCACAAATAAATCCACTAACATACAACTACTGTATAAAAGAAGAAAATTATAAACACTCACTTAAAATATGCATCATTTATATATAACCCCAAAATAAATAATCGTCTTTTAGTATTTCTTTAACTCAATTTCAATTCTTTTTCTATTTTGTTCACAAAACTAATAAAATAAAATAAAAATTTAAATAAACAAAGTTAAAAAAAATTGGAAAATAATAATAAAGGAAAAAAGGTAGAGGTGCTTTTTGGGGATCGAGATCTTCGTTTGCTGCTACTCTTCTTCTACTTCTCTCTCCTTTGGTTTGCTCTGTTTTAAAAAAAAAATATATATATTTCTATAAAAACAAAGTAAAAACCAAATCCATGGGGTTCTTCGCTTCACAATCCCAACGCACTTCTCTCTCACTTCTTCTTCCTCATCCTCTCCCTCTTCACCAATGCCACGCAACCCTAGATTCTGCTTCTTCCCCTTCCTCTTCTTTCTCTTTAACTCCTCTGTTTTCTTCTTCATCCCCTGTTTCTCCATAGACGAACAAGGTCTAGCTCTCCTCTCATGGAAATCTCAGTTAAACATCTCCGGAGACGCTTTGTATTCTTGGAAACCCTCCGAATCCAATCCTTGTCAATGGTTCGGAATCAAATGCAACGCGAGAGGTCAAGTCTCGGAGATACAACTCCAAGTCATGGACTTTCAAAGTCCTCTTCCGGCGACGAATCTCCTGAAGTTAAAGTCTCTGACTTCACTAGTTTTAACCTCCGTTAATCTCACCGGTTCAATCCCTAAAGAGCTCGGAGACTTGTCGGAACTAGAAGTTCTTGATCTAGCTGATAATGTTCTCTCCGGTGAAATCCCAGTTGAAATCTTCAAGCTCAAGAAACTCAAGACTCTGTCTCTCAACACAAACAATCTCGAAGGTGTGATTCCGTCGGAGCTAGGGGAACTCGTTAACCTCGTCGAGCTTAAACTCTTCGACAATAAACTCGCCGGAGAGATTCCTAGAACCGTCGGAGAGCTCAAGAGTCTTGAAATCTTCCGTGCTGGTGGTAACAAGAACTTAAGAGGTGAGCTTCCTTGGGAGATTGGTAATTGCGAGAGTCTTGTGACTTTAGGTCTCGCCGAGACAAGTCTCTCCGGTAAACTCCCGGCGTCGATCGGAAACTTGAAAAAAGTTCAGACAATAGCTCTGTACACAGCGCTCTTGTCTGGTCCAATCCCTGATGAGATTGGTAACTGCACAGAGCTTCAAAACCTCTACTTGTACCAAAACTCAATCTCTGGTTCCATTCCTGTATCACTCGGACGTCTCAAGAAGCTTCAAAGTCTTCTCTTATGGCAAAACAACCTCGTCGGAAAAATCCCAACTGAGCTCGGAACCTGCCCGGACCTTTTCCTCGTCGACTTATCCGAAAACCTCCTCACCGGAAACATCCCAAGAAGCTTCGGAAACCTTNGAAACCCTCCGAATCCAATCCTTGTCAATGGTTCGGAATCAAATGCAACGCGAGAGGTCAAGTCTCGGAGATACAACTCCAAGTCATGGACTTTCAAAGTCCTCTTCCGGCGACGAATCTCCTGAAGTTAAAGTCTCTGACTTCACTAGTTTTAACCTCCGTTAATCTCACCGGTTCAATCCCTAAAGAGCTCGGAGACTTGTCGGAACTAGAAGTTCTTGATCTAGCTGATAATGTTCTCTCCGGTGAAATCCCAGTTGAAATCTTCAAGCTCAAGAAACTCAAGACTCTGTCTCTCAACACAAACAATCTCGAAGGTGTGATTCCGTCGGAGCTAGGGGAACTCGTTAACCTCGTCGAGCTCAAACTCTTCGACAATAAACTCGCCGGAGAGATCCCTAGAACCATCGGAGAGCTCAAGAGTCTTGAAATCTTCCGTGCTGGTGGTAACAAGAACTTAAGAGGTGAGCTTCCTTGGGAGATTGGTAATTGCGAGAGTCTTGTGACTTTAGGTCTCGCCGAGACAAGTCTCTCCGGTAAACTCCCGGCGTCGATCGGAAACTTGAAAAAAGTTCAGACAATAGCTTTGTACACAGCACTCTTGTCTGGTCCAATCCCTGATGAGATTGGTAACTGCACAGAGCTTCAAAACCTCTACTTGTACCAAAACTCAATCTCTGGTTCGATTCCTGTATCACTCGGACGTCTCAAGAAGCTTCAAAGTCTTCTCTTATGGCAAAACAACCTCGTCGGAAAAATCCCAACCGAGCTCGGGACCTGCCCGGACCTTTTCCTCGTCGACGTATCCGAAAACCTCCTCACCGGAATCATCCCAAGAAGCTTCGGAAACCTCCCGAATCTCCAAGAGCTTCAGCTCAGCGTTAACCAGCTCTCCGGTACGATCCCCGAAGAGCTAGCGAATTGCACGAAGCTAACACATCTAGAGATCGACAACAACCAAATCTCCGGCGAGATTCCGCCGTTGATCGGGAAATTAACAAGCTTGACGATGTTCTTCGCGTGGCAGAATCAGTTAACCGGAAAAATACCGGAGTCTCTATCTCAGTGCCAAGAGCTTCAAGCGATTGATCTCTCTTACAACAACCTCTCTGGCTCAATCCCTAACGGAGTCTTCGAGATACGAAACCTCACGAAGCTTCTCCTTATCTCTAACCACTTAACCGGAGCCATACCGCCGGATATTGGAAACTGCACGAATCTGTACCGGCTTCGACTCAACGGAAACAGACTCGCTGGGAATATTCCGGCGGAGATTGGGAATCTGAAAAACCTCAACTTTATCGATATAAGCGAGAATCGTCTCATCGGAAACATTCCTCCGGCGATCTCCGGTTGTACAAGTCTCGAATTCGTCGATCTACATTCGAACGGTTTAACCGGTGGTTTACCCGGTATGCTTCCGAAGAGTTTACAGTTCATCGATTTATCAGATAATTCGTTAACCGGTTCTTTACCAACCGGAATCGGATCGTTAACCGAACTCACGAAGCTTAACCTCGCCAAGAACCGATTCACCGGTGAGATCCCTAGAGAGATCTCTTCTTGCCGGAGTTTACAGCTTCTCAACCTCGGCGATAATGAGTTCACCGGAGAAATCCCAAACGAACTTGGACGTATCCCGTCTCTTGCGATCTCTCTGAATCTCAGCTGCAACAACTTCGCCGGAGTGATCCCGTCGAGATTCTCCAGTCTCACTAATCTCGGAACCCTCGACGTATCTCACAACAAACTCGCCGGAAACCTAAACGTCTTAGCTGATCTACAGAACCTCGTCTCACTCAACATCTCATTCAACGAATTCTCCGGCGAGTTACCGAACACTCTGTTTTTCCGGAAACTGCCACTCTCTGTTCTTGAATCAAACAAAGGAATTTTCCTTTCAACCCGACCCGAGAACGCGATCCAAACCCGACACCGCTCCGCCGTGAAGTTAACCATGTCGATCCTCGTCGCAGCAAGCGTCGTTCTTGTTCTCATGGCGATTTACACTATCGTCAAGGCACAAAAAGTCGCCGGAAAACATGAGGAGCTAGATTCTTGGGAAGTGACTCTGTATCAAAAACTCGATTTCTCCATCGACGACATCGTCAAGAATCTAACTTCAGCTAACGTGATCGGAACTGGAAGCTCCGGTGTTGTTTACAGAGTCACAATCCCGTCGGGTGAAACGTTGGCCGTGAAAAAGATGTGGTCAAAGGAAGAAAACGGTGCGTTTAACTCGGAGATCAACGCTCTTGGTTCGATTCGACATCGGAACATAATCCGACTTTTGGGTTGGTGTTCGAACCGGAATATGAAACTCTTGTTCTATGATTATCTTCCTAACGGGAGTTTAAGCTCTCTGCTTCATGGTGCTGGTAAAGGAAGTGGAGGACCTGATTGGGAAGCACGTTACGACGTTCTTTTAGGCGTTGCACATGCACTAGCTTATCTTCACCATGATTGTCTTCCTCCGATTCTACATGGTGACGTTAAAGCTATGAATGTCTTATTGGGCTCCCGGTTCGAATCTTACTTAGCCGATTTCGGTTTAGCTAAAATCGTCTCCGGTGAGGGAGTAATCGTTGGAGATTCGTCGAAATTGAGTAACCGTCCTCCGTTAGCCGGTTCTTATGGTTACATGGCTCCAGGTAAAATTCAGAATTTTGATATTTACGTTTATAAATTTTCTATTTGAAAATGTAGAGTTTATAACGGATATTATTTTGTTTGGTTTACAGAACATGCTTCAATGCAACATATAACCGAGAAGAGTGATGTGTATAGCTATGGAGTGGTGTTACTAGAAGTTTTAACCGGGAAGCATCCATTGGATCCGGATCTACCGGGAGGTGCTCATTTGGTTCAATGGGTGAGAGATCATTTAGCTGGAAAGAAAGATCCTAGAGAAGTTCTTGATCCGAGACTACGCGGACGGGCAGATCCTATAATGCATGAGATGCTACAAACCTTAGCCGTTGCATTCCTTTGCGTGAGCAATAAGGCAGCCGATCGGCCTATGATGAAAGACATTGTGGCAATGCTTAAAGAGATTAGGCAATTTGATATTGAGCAATCGGAAACCGATATGATGAAAAAAGGAAAGAAATGGCAGCCGCAACCGTTACCACCGGAGAAAATTGTCAGTACTCCTCGAGGTTCATCTAATTGTTCGTTTGCTTTTTCCGATGAATCCGTATAAAAGAAAACTACACAACGTCTACTACGATTAGGGTGATAACATTTTATAAAAAAGTGTGTGAATATTTGTTGTCAATGATTTGTTAGAATCAGGAAAGGGAGATCTAAGTTTAGCTTATTATTTTGGTTTGTGAGTTTTAATTTTATTTTCTTGCAAACGAGTTGAAGATTGTAAAGTACAATAATTGCAATAGATTGGAAGTGATTTATTTTGTTATTATCTTATATAAGTTGAACAAAAATAATTAGAGATAAACCGAAAATTCATAGATCCAAGAATAATGCATATTCAATCCAATTTGTCTGACCATTGCAGAAATAAATTTGTTGTATATGCGCGTGCATAGTGCGTAGATAAAAGAGGAAGAAGAGGATTAGTTTCATCGACCCACAATTATATTATCCAAAAATAGAACATGTTGAGTATATTATTTATATAAAATTTTAAGGTATTTGTTTTTGTAATTTTGGAGGATTCAAGAAATAAAAACTGGAGGAAAAAGGCCGGGAGTGTTTGGAGTTATATACATAGGAAAGATTCGTTCTTCTTTATTCAATAATCTAGTTATATAAAATCTTTTGGATGTTTGCTAATTTTGTGAAATTGAGAAGAGAGGCTTTCGACGTGGGATCACGTGGACCCACGCGCCACCCCATCACATGATCATGTGTTGTCTGAATAACAATGACTTTCCAGCCAACGATCACCAATTTTTATCATCTTACATACAATAAATATGTATATATTTTGGTTTCTATATATAATATAAGATTGAAGATGATGACTCGAGGCTCAAATAACCTTTTTAAGCTAACAAAAAAAAAAAAGTTTGTGTGTACACAATAATAAGAAGTGCACATGCCTAAACCAAATGTAAGAACGACAGTTTTCAGTTTTGCGGGGTTGCTTTTTGTGTGTTTATGTTTGTCTATTTAAGTTCAAGACTTTTTGACAGCGACTTCCGAAAATTAGTCTGAATTTTGAGTTTTGTCAATCTGCGGCCATTATAGTGCAAAGAGTAATATTATCCTCACATTTTTTAAAAAGAAAATGCCAGGAGTAAAGTTTAGTTTGTATTAGGGGTGGGCATTTCGGTTTAAATTCGGGTTCGGTTTAGGTTCAGGGTCCATCACGAATGGTCGTGGTATTAGTGGTTAATTTTTCGTATTTGGAACAACTATGACGAAAGCATACGAAATCAGCATTAGAAAACTTATATGGAACTATTTGTGTAGTTTGGACTTTGGACAGTTCCCTAAGATATTTATTCAGCATTAAAAAATGAATATGAAAAGAAAGGATTACGAAGTCTCGCAACAGACAGAAGCAACCAAAAGCTTTATAATGATGATTATGCGGAATGTACGGGAACCACTTCATGTGTTCGATCCATGTACTGTGACATACTAACAATTACATCATCTCATGATTTTCAAGTCATGTGNCCCCCAATGCCCCATGCATGCATGAGTTTCTCCAAACTTTAATTTTGATATGAATTAACCGGGTGTGTATACTATGTACGATTATAACCGATCCAAATACATCATACATAAATGGGTTTGAAACTCGCGGCCCCGTTAGGCCTGTTATGAGAAAATGAGCCCGCTTATTCACATACAATACAATTGAGTAAACCAATTCGCGATAACTAAAGTTTAGATTAATTAACCGATTCTTTTGTTGTGCCCTTTAACTTGAGGGATACGTTTCTCAGGTGGTTACGGGTTATTCACATCATACATACCTACAACAAAACAAACACAATATGCCTACTTTCACTCATTCATACATGCATTATTAGTTTTTTTTTCAATGTACATACTTTCCTAAATCTATTATACAACAAACTATATATAATAGGGTTCAAATATGAAAAATTAATCCATATGATCCACATATATAATATAATATGTAACTATGTATGATGATTTCTGTTCTTTAATTAATTCATTTGAATATTTTGAGCTTTTTCGCTTAAAATTTGCATATATTTAATTTATATTGTGCTTATATTTTTCTCAATCTTAATTAAATCATTTTGATTCAACATGTTGAAACTTCTATAAATTAATATTCTATAAATCAGTATATCTATACACTAGAATTAATTTTAGGTCCTTTTACTTTAGCTTTTGTTTAGAGATTTTGCTACGACTTAAGGCTTTTAATCTTATACAATCAAGTTTACATGCTTGTCCCGCGTAAGCTAGTTGAGCTTTAGCCAATCAGTTCTAGCTTCACTTTAAGTTAAAGGCTTTCAATTAAAGAACAACTCCATGTTGTGAGACTTTTTGTAAAGGTATAGAGATAACACAACACACAAAAACTACACTTGGAACGCGCCAAACAAACGCTTTCAATCAATCTTATAAAAGCGCTCGTTTCTTACAAGACTTAAAAAACAAAGCTCACTCTCCTATCTATCTAACACCACCATGTGTAGATCTAAAAGAGTATACCACCCACACTCACCTTCAAAGCTTTTGTACTTGCTTGAAGGTTTACAAAACTCACAACTTTATCCCACGAGTGTTAACTCTTTTTTCGGCTAGCCCTCGTCATTTTATAACCCCACACACACGATCTCTAACCTAGATCTTGTGTATCCTAACTAAAAAGAAATATTCCTTATCCCTAAGAGAATATCTTCCCTTATCCCAACTAATCAAATATACTCTTAATATCTTCAAGTATATCTTGATCTCTTATTCCTTCCTTCTCACGCACCTTGTCATTGTGTCCACAATATTTCTCCACGTCAGCATATGAGCCCTCTGAGACACTTCACAGCTGCTTGTTCCCTTCAGAGCTCTGTTGCACTTTCAATCTCCCCATTTTTTACTGAACTTGTCAAACAAGCATCCATGCATTTAACCGCATTTAACCTGGCAATGTCTTCTTTCTTACATTTTCTTCACTTAGTTCCTTAGCCAACAATGCAATGTTCATCTAAGCGTATCTCTCTCGGCAGACAACTCACTGTTATCTTGAGTCTTTTGCACAATGGTCTGAATAAGAAGACTTATCTGATCTTCCAACGACAAACCTGCCTCTTCCCCATCTGAGTCTGACTCAATTGTCTTGTCAATGTCTTCTTTCAACAACAGAACTCCATCTTCTTCATCTTCCTCGATTACTCCCAGCAGAGCCACAAAATTGTTCACAATTTCACCTTTGTTATCTTCTTCATCAGAATCACTTTCACTCCATGTGATGTAGGACTTCTGATTACTTCCTTGGGAGGGGCAATCAGTCTTGGTATGACCAAAACACTTGCATCCATAGCATTGTAGAGAGTGCTTCCGTTTGTTGTTTGGACACTCAGCCTTGTAATGACCATATCCTTCACACTCAGCACACTGACGTTCTGACTTATCATTCTTCCTGAAGCCCTTGACAGGATCTGCACTTGCAAGTGATGGAGTTCCCTTCCGCTGCCTCTTTCCATCTTGCGAAAATACTTCTTAACCAATAGACCAACCTTTTCTTCGTCTTCAAGCTCCTGCGATTCAACAAGCTTCTGTTCTTCTGCAGCTTTAAGAGCAAATGACTTATCATTCATTTTCTCTTTCTTCTTTAGTTGCATCTCAAACGCCTGCATCATCCAAACAACTTGATTGTACTTGAGTTCGTCTGAATTCAAAGACACATCAATAGCAGATCTGTGCGGCTGAAACTTGTCAGGTAGACTTCTGAGAAATTTCTTGACCAACTTCTTGTCCTTGTATCGTTTACCCAAAACAACAAATTCTTGAGCAATACCACTCAACCGACTACTGTAATCCGCCACAGATTCGGTTTCAGTCATTTGAAGATTCTCAAAATCAGATGCAAGATTGTCCAACCTCGTGCGCCTAACTCGAGTAGTTCCTTCAAATGTGACTACGAGAATGTCCCAAGCCTCTTTAGCCGACACACAACCTTGAACTTGATTGAAGATATCTCTTGGCAGAGATTTGAAGATGACTGACAGGGCCTGCGAATTGTGCTTGGCTTCAGCCTTTTCTTCAGCAGGCCACTTCTTTCTATGTTTTTGCACCAATTCACCATCTTCATTCTTCTCAGTTGGATGCGTCCAACCATCCTCCACTGCAAACCAAGCTTCCATGTCGATGCTTGAGATTACTTGCTGGATCGAGACTTTCCAGTAACCGAAACATTCCAGATCCAGTTTCAATAGCCCTTGTAACGTAACAACCTCCAGTGATTTCTCCATACCCTAGTCGCAAGATCTCACCTGTTGAAAAATATATCAGAGTTTTATCAGGTGTCCGCTCTGATACCAATTGTAAAGGTATAGAGATAACACAACACACAAAAACTACACTTGGAACGCCCCAAGCAAACGCTTTTAATCAATCTTATAAAAACCCTCGTTTCTTTCAAGACTTGAAAAACAAAGCTCACTCTCCTATCTATCTAACACCACCATGTGTAGATCTAAAAGAGTATATCACCCATACTCACCTTCAAAGCTTTTGTACTTGCTTGAAGGTTTACAAAATTCACAACTTTATCCCACGAGTGCTAACTCTTTTTTCGGCTAGCCCTCGTCATTTTATAACCCCACACACACGATCTCTAACCTAGATCTTGTGTATCCTAACTAAAATGAATTATTCATTATCCCTAAGAGAATATCTTCCCTTATCCCAACTAATCAAATATACTCTTAATATCTTCAAGTATATCTTGATCTCTTCTTCCTTCCTTCTCACGCAGCTTGTCATTGTGTCCACAATATTTCTCCACGTCAGCACGTCGCGCCACGTCAGCATATCAACCCTCTGAGACACTTCACAGCTGCCTGTTTCCTTCGGAGCTCTGTTGCACTTTCACTTTTTACTTTGAATATAATTCTTTTGATTACTTAAACACTTAAGGAACCAACATAGGAATTTACTGTGAGATCCTTGTTCTTTGAGATTGTGTCTTGTGGATCAAATATGGATAAGATTTTAGTAATCTTGTAGCATGTTGGAATAAGGGATTATAATATATGGCCTTATAAGAATTATCTCTTTGACTCATTTAATTACACCAATCATAATTACTAATCTATCTTACCAATACAGAACAGACTCTTATCTCGGTTCTTGCACAGAGTCTATTGAATCTTGATTCCTCTTTACATCTTGTGAATGGGCAAAATAAGAGTGGCAAAGCTAGAAAATTTGAAGATGACCGCTGTTCTTCACCATCTTTTAGTAGTGCAGTTCCGAGAAACTAAGCCACCGGCTGGTGGACTGGTCAATTGAAGCTGACAACTCCCATGCAGCCAATACGAATAAGGAACAAAGCCAAGAACAGCTTTCACTTTGAATTTACTTCTGATTTCATAATCTATCCTGTTGCTGGTCACTTGTCTTCTGAGCTCAATTATATGATTTACAGGCAAGAAGATCGAATTTGAAATCAAACGGATCGGTTCTAGCCTAGTCTTACTGTTTCTTAGCGAAAACGGCAAGACACCTTGTGTGGCAATCTTTATGTCGGCAAACCAGAGCTCTACGAGAAGATTCTCAAACCTCACATTTAGTTTCTTGTTTGGGTTGGTGAAATTCAACTGCAACAACATATCACCGTTGAAGTAAACGGGTGACTGGAAGAGAATGGTGTTGAGCTTTGCATTAGAGATGTCGAAAACAGGGGTTCTTGGTCTGACGGCGAGAAAGAGAATCAAAGTAGCAATCCCAAAGACTATAAGAAGTATGCTGAAGATAAAACACAAAGCTGCACCACACCAGATCCATGGACTGGTTCGGGTTGTTCTTAGCTGCAAGAGAACCATCGTCTCGTGTAAAGGCTGTGTTTCGATACCGTCTAGCTTAGGCGTTGTAGGGCTATTCTGGCGAGATAAAGGTGATTTAGACACAGTCACTTCGGTAAGAGCTATTGGTGTTGTACTCGGAGTTGAATTTGTGCTTCTTGGAGTTGTTCTCCATGGTGTGTTTATTGGAGTATACCATTTTGAAGACGGCGTTTCCCATGGAGGTGTTTCGGACGGTTGCGGTGGATGAAGATTTGACATGGGTTTTTTATGTCTTGATAGCTTGTTGAAGAACTAGAAGAGGAAGAAGGTCTATGGAGTTTAAGCTAAGATGTGTTGATGGTGTGAGGAGAACTAAGATGTGTGTTGAATGAAAGGAAATTTTGGGAATGTGTAATGGTGTTTGGTTTAATAGAAAAAACAAAAGTTAAAAGTTAATATTAATTTTTTTTTTATAAAGAGAGATTGTGAGTGGGAAAAAAGGAGGGAGCTTTTCCTTAATGGGATGGGTTTTGTTTTGTAGAGTTGCACCATGCATCATTTTTGAAACTTTTTTGCATTTATTTATTGAACTTTATTGTATACAAAAGATGGAAACATATATGTTAATATATAATGTAATATTAAATATATAATTTTTAGTTGTTTTACTAATACTTTGGATTATCTTACGATATAGCCTTAAATAAATAAATCATTTAAGCTACGTAATTAGAATGCGTATTGCTGCTTTTGAGTTTCGATATGATTTGAATCAGGTTTTTTTTTTTGTATTCTTGATCTTTTCTTTTTGATAATGTTAGTGTCGTTAGGTGTGGCTCCCTAAACACTTCATCACTAAGGAACATCGTTTCTCTATAAAGTGCATGTTGGGATTTTATTTTTGTCCTTTCAACAATGGTTGTTTATTTCATGTTTCTCGTTTCCTAAAAAATAAAGAGATAGTCCCTTTGAAATCTGAGATCAAATTATTTGAAAAATCTAGTTGAATTGTCTAGAAGATTTACTGTATTTCACTATAGGTTTGCAATTAACAGTAGTTACGTTTATTCAATACTCCTTTCGTTTTTTAATAGTTGATTTACTAGAATAATTTTTATTCTAAATTATATGATGTTTTAAGTCTAATGTAAATTAATTAGTTTTTAATTGTTTTGGGCTCATTATATTTTGTACATTATTTTATCACTGGTTGAATTTTCTTTACATTTTAATTAATGTTTTACTTTTGAAGTATTAGTTAATTCAGTTCTATGATTTTGAGCTTGCAAACCATATGCTCAAAATTTGCTTCAAAATTTGCTACAAAATATTCAGTAAACAGCATTGTTAGTTTTTTATGGTACACTTTAATTATGTTGGTTATTTGATTTTTAAGTTCACAACTTGATATAGTAAAGAAATTTCAAAAACTACTAATGAGATTCTAACATATACCCAATATATCTTATTACTATATAGAGCTTAATTTTTTTTTACTATATAGAGCTTAATTATAAATTCAAAGTTGTTCTTGAGTCGTTTATTTCAACGGGAATATGCTATTGCAATTGCACATCACCAATCCGAACAAGAAAGGAATTGTGCGGTTTGACCATATTCATGTCGAGCTCTGGTTTGCCATGGAAGAAATTGTATATATGTATATACTTCTGTTAGTGTAATAAATTTCGGGAAAAATAACAAATTACAACACTGTCTTTTATGCTCGCATCGCATGTTGGAACTTCATAATCATAGGGTTGATTTAATTCGTATGTTGGAAATTAACATTCACATTTGAAATTAGCATTCCAAAAGTATTAATAACGCTGGTAAAAAAAAAAGAAGGTTTAAAACTCTCTCAAGATGTATATATGGCAGATGAATGAGAATCGTGAATGCATGTTGAAAGCAAATAAATACTCACAAAGTTCGAAGAGCCAAATTAACACAGAGAAAAAACTCTTTGATCCATGCATTCATATCCGTTTATAATTAAACTATATATAATGCATGGTGAAAGCAGCATATGCATGAAGACGAGATGGAGGTTTCTCAAACTTTATACTGTAGTCATTACAATAATAAACATCAAATACTTCTGGTCGGAGAAGGAGACTTTTCCTTTTCTCTATGCCTTGCCAGAGCCTTTGGTACGGCTACTAACATCACTGCAACTTCTCTAGATACTCGAGGTAGCTACATATATCATTCATCTGCAGCGTATCGACATAATCTGATCTCTATAAAATCATTTTATAGTATTGAGTGTAGAGAATATGAGTTGTGTGTATTAACATAGGTTCGTACAGAGATATATATATACAAGAATGTTATGGGAGGATACTCTAGGTTAATCTAATTATAGAACATTCCTAAAGCTAATCAATCAAAGGTTGTGTCTTGATTGCATATCTCAATCATATCGTTGACGGTGATTGCGTATCTGTATCATATCTCTAACACACCCCTTCAAGATGGAGGAACTTGTGTCACTCCAATCATGTGTCGGAGCTCAAGATAGTTATTCCAAGTTCGGTAAACAGATTGCAGACCCAGTTTAGCTCAGCGGAAGTGTTGGCGACAGCTCGATATTCAGCCTCCGTTGATGATCTAGCGACGCCTTTCTGTTTCTTTGATGTCCAAGAGATTGGATGTCGACCAAGATAGACTACATATGCATTGGTGGAGACATAATCATCTGAGTCTCCGGCCCAGTCAACATCTGAGAAAGCGTGGAGAATGAGTTTGTTCGTTGCAGAGAAGAAGATGTCGTGTGTGAGCGTACCAGCCAAATATCGGAGGATGCGCTTGGCAGCTTGCCAATGGGCCTCTGTTGGTTTGTGCATGAACTGTGAGAGTCTGTTGACAGCATAGGCAATGTCTAAACGGGTGAAGGCAAGGTATTGTAAGCCGCCTATTAACTGACGGTACTTGGTGGGATCGGCTAACAGAGCACCGGTTGTGAGAGTCAGCTTGGGAGAGGAAGCCATCGGTGTCATCACAGGTTTGGCATTTGTCATGTCGTAACGATGGAGGAGATCAAGGATATACTTCCGTTGGCAGAGATGGAGGCCTTGTGACGTTCGGTGAGCTTCAATACCAAGGAAGTAGTTCAGGTCCTCTGCGTCTTTAACGGAGAAACGTTCAGCTAACAAATGAAGAATGTTTTGGATGCCCGCTTGACTGCTTCCTGTGACAAGAATGTCATCAACATAGACAAGGAGGTAAATAAATTCATGGCCAACTTGGAGCACAAAGAGAGATGTGTCGGACAAAGAGTTGCGGAATCCAAGGCTGATGAGAAAATTGCAAAGTTCGTTGTACCACGCACGTGGTGCTTGTTTAAGTCCGTAGATGGCTTTCCGAAGGCGACAGACATGATCCGGGTAATCAGAGTCGATGAATCCAGGTGGTTGTTCCATGTAGACCTCCTCATCGAGAGTTCCTTGGAGGAAGGCGTTATTGAGGTCGAGTTGTTGAATAGGCCATGATCTTGTGACGGCAACATCAAGGACTAACCGAATCGTTGTGGATTTGATGACAGGACTGAAGGTGTCAGTGTAGTCACTACCGTACTCCTGGTTAAATCCTTTGGCAACAAGACGTGCTTTACACCTGTGATGGGAACCATCAGAGTTAAATTTGTTTTTAAAAAGCCACTTACAACCAACGACATTGAAGTGGGGTTGACGAGGTACGAGCTCCATGGTCTGATTGCGGGCAAAGGCAGTGATTTCGTCGGAGAGAGCACCTCGCCACTTCTTATCCTCAAGAGCTTGTTTGACAGTTTGGGGTTCAGCCGGTATACTTCGGGAGAGAGCAGCTTCATAGTTATATTTTGGATTTGGTTTTGAAATCTGGTTTTTCCGACGAGTGACCATCGGGTGGTGATTTGCCGGCGGTGGGTCAACGATGGGTATTGGAGCCGGCTGTGGTGTCGAAGTCGTAGAAGAAGAGGTCGTGGATGGGGACTGATCCACTTGCGTTGTTGGGCTTGGTGGAGGTCCAGAACTGTTATGGGCCGAAGATGGGCCCGAATTGGAATCTGAAACTGAAGTCGTGGCCGAAGGTGATGAGGGAAAAATCGAGTCTGCTGTTGAAGTCGATGTTGAGTCCGGTATTGACAAGTGAGAATCCGAGTTTGCGGGTCCCAATGAGGTGGCTGTATGAGAGGCGAGAGTGGTGGTGTTTCAGGGAGTGGATGGGTTGTTGTGGTCGGTGGTGGCTGCTGAGAAAGTGGTATGGTGGTGATTAGCGGAGAGGGTGACGGAGGTGTCGGGTCGGAAGTGAGAGACGGTGGATTGGAGCGGTGGAAGGGGAAGGAGTGTTCATCGAATTTGACATGGCGTGTAACATAGATCCGATTGGAGCTTGGTTGAAGACACAAGTAGGCGCTTTGAGATTGAGAGTAACCGATGAACACACAAGGTGTGGAACGATCTTCGAGTTTGTGGTTGTTGTATGGTCTCAGCCACGGGAAACAAAGACACCCATAGACACGAAGTTTGGTGTAGTTAGGGGAGGTGCCAAATAGAAGCTTGAATGGTGACTCCATGTTGAGAACCGGTGTTGGGAGACGGTTGATTAGATAGACTGCAGTGGGAAACGCGTAAGACCAGTATGTTTTTGGCATGCCGGCATGGGTGAGGAGCGTGAGTCCCGTTTCGACGATGTGACGGTGTTTACGCTCTGAGAGTCCATTGTGTTCTGGTGTGTGCGGTGGAGAGGTAAGATGAGAGATGCCCGTATCAGCAAGGAATGAGCGAAGAGCAATGAACTCACCGCCATTGTCCGAGAAGAGAGTCCCAATTTTTGCATTGAATTTGTTTTCAACCAGGGCTTTGAAGGTTTTGAAGGTTTCACGGACATGGGATTTGAGTTTGAGAGGGTAGAGCCAGGTGTAACGGGTATAATGATCAACTAGGACAAGGTAGTATTTATAATTGTCAACAGAAAGTATAGGAGAGCTCCATAGGTCGGTAAAGATGTATTCAAGGGGACGGGAATAGGTGATAGAGGTTTGGGAAAATGGTAATTTGTGTGTTTTTTTAATGGCACAGTCTGAACATAGAGAAGACTGTGAGTTTGATTGAGTACAAGGTAAAGAAAAACTGGAAACAATTTTATTGATAACTGAAAGAGAGGGATGGCCGAGGCGGTGGTGCCAATCGGTCATGGTTATTGTTGGTATGGTGGAGGCGAAGAAGGATTGGATGGTAGATGGGGATAGAGGCCACTCATACAGCTCATCCTTGGTCTTGCCTTGGAGCAACGGGACCCCGAGCTGAGATTCTTCACCTGAAAGTAAGCTGGAAAGAATTCAACAGAAACTTTATTAGCATTGCAGAGTCTGTAAACAGATATAAGGTTTTTGCGGATATGAGGTACACATAAGACACTTGTGAGAGATAAAGGACGAGATGAAGAAGGTAATGAGAGGGAGCCAATATGTGTGATAGGAATACCCGAACCATCACCAAGAAGAACCGCGTCGTCCCCTTGATATGGTTGATGCACAGCCAAGTTGGCAAAGTCACTGGTCATATGATGCGTAGCACCACTGCCCAGCAACCATGGGGTGGAGTTGTTGGATGGCATGACAGCCATGTTTGCTCGAGGCTGCCAGGGACGAAATGGAGTTGGAAGCAGACCATTAGTTGCGACCTGTTGGTGTTGCTGGAGAAAGGTGCAACGTTTGGCACTGTGGCCGAAGACACCACACAGTTGACAGCGACCCTGGTACCCTTTGGAGAGACGGTTGTCGTGGCGTTGTGGCTGAGAGTGGTGTTGACTGTTGCCAGCGTTCCAGTGTGTTTGGTGGCGAGGATTGGACTTGCCTTGATGTGAGCGGGAGCGGGTTGCAGCAACGTTCGCTGTGATGGGGACAGCACTAGTGAGGGATTTGTTCATGGCGAGCAGTTTTGCCTCCTTGTTCAGGAGTTTCTCATGAACTTCTGTGATGGTGGGTGGCGTGTCACGACCCTCCATTTGGTCGATGGCGGACTTGTACTCGTCAGGGAGACCATCAAGAAGAAACTCGATCTGAGCTTCATGTTCGACAGGCTTGCCAAGCAGAGCGAGTTGGTCAAATCGTGTGGTGAGGCCTTGTAAGTATACATCAATCGATTGATCACCTTTTGTGTAGTGTTTGAGTTGGATTCGAAGTTGTTGGATGTGTCCCCAACTCGGATTGGCATAGGTAGCATTGATTTTCTTCCACATCTCGGCAGCAGATGTGGTTTTGGAGACGACTGACTGAATGGAGGAAGAGAGAGTACCAAGGAGGGCACTGTAAATGAGCTTGTCCTGACGTCGCCACTTTGCATAGGCTGGATTCGGTGTTGATTGCTCATTGACGACGGTGGTCTGATCGGATGGAACAGAGGATCCGTCGAGAAAGCCAGCGAGATCGTAACCATCGAGGAGTGAGTGGACTTGAAGACTCCACGTCATGTAGTTGGAAGCCGTGAGTTTGGTGATATTCACCATGTTGATGTTGAGGAGGCCTGAGGTTGTGTCGACTGTTTCAGCAGCCATGGCGAGGGAGAAAGAGATGTAGAGGGAGATAGACGATAAAGAATTAGAATATTTAGGAAAGGGGAAAAGAATACTATTGACACGTAAAAGGTGATTGCGTATCTGTATCATATCTCTAACATTGAGATCATCATTCTTTGTTTGTGTTTGTATTTTCCCTTATATGACGAATACAATACTATTGACACGTAAATTTGCGGTTAATTCAATCTTACTCTTGTTGTTGTTGTAGTGGAGTTAGAGCTAAAGTACAAGGATGCGAAAAATAATGTAGAAGAGTTGGAGAGACTTGGATGCACTGTCGTCCACGGTGTTAATGTGCACTCCATGAACACAGATTATCGTGTCGTCAGATCGATTCTATATGATAGAATCATCTTTAATTTTCCTCATGCAAGGTTTCATTTTGGTCGCGAACATGAGATCCACACCATCATGTTCGTAATTTTTGTTTTTTTGTATGGTACATAGATGTAGTTTTGCAATTTTTTGGTGTAGTAAACAAATGTTTGTGTATACTTGTGAGTGAGGACACAGGAAACACCAAGAAGTGGTGAGAGCATTTTTGAGGAGTGCTAAAGAGATGGTTAAATACTACGACGGAGAGATTCATGTGACTCATAAGACGGCATATCCCTTTGCCAGTTGGAATATAAAAGATTTGGGTTCAGAAATGGGTTTGTTGTTTTCCAGAGAAGTGGAGTTTGGCACATGGCAATATCCGGGTTACTCCAACAAGAAAGAAAGTGGAATTGGCTGTGACACAAGCTTCCCTATTGGAGAATCTTCTACTTTCATGTTTAGGAAATGGTTGCTTTGAGATTCGAATAAATAAGTGAAAGCAGAACTAATCTTAAGATTTCGTTTATCCACGCGAACAAGCCAAGCTCAAGAGTTTCCTAGACACCTAATCAGAATATTTTCATTATTTCTGAAAATTATTAAAATAAACAAATCGTGATATCTTATTTCCTAATGTATTTTTTACTAAATGAACTAATTAATCTCATTCTCATTAATCTGATAAAATGTACATAGTATGTCTTATATACACATCCTAACCTGGTTTACACAATGAAGTAGAACCAGAATAAAATAGAGATTGGAACCGGTTTATACTGTACCAGTGATTAAAAGGCAAATACACTACAATAGTCCCCCTCAAGATGGGACAAAGATATTGACAAGACCCATCTTGCCTAGTAAGTAGTGGAACAGAGCAGGATGTAACGCTTTGGTAAACGGATCTGCAACTTGTTCCTAAGAACAAACATGAATCAATTGAAACCAACCTGCAAGTAACCGTTCTCGAACACTGTGACAGTCTTTTTCTATGTGCTTTGTGCGCTCATGAAAGACTGGGTTGCGAGCAATATGGATCGCAGCTTCGTTGTCACAGTAAAAGAAAGTAGGCTTGACAAGACGAACCTGAAATTCTTTGAGGAAGAACGATAGCCACATGAGTTCATCAGAGGCAAAAGATAAACTTCGGTATTCAGCCTCCGCCGAGGATTTAGCAACAACCTGTTGCTTCTTAGACTTCCACGAGATAAGAGAAGAACCCAAGAAGAAACAGTAGCCATTAGTAGATCGTCTGGAATCCAAGCACGAACCATAGTCAGCATCCGCATAACCGATGAGCTGCAATTCAGACTTGGAGGAGTAGAACAAGCCTTGACCCACTGTTCCTTTGATATATGCCAGAATAGTGTGTAAAGCTTGCCAATGATCTTTCCGAGGAGCCTCTGAATACTGACTCAGCTTATTAACAGCAAAGGTTAAGTTAGGTCTTGTGATCTGGAGATACATCAGACGACCAATGAGACGTCTATAGGACTTAGCATCAACAAAAGCACCTCCTGTATCTTTCAAAAGTTTGATGGCAGGATCAAGAGGAACATGAGACGGTTTGCAGCCCAACATACCAGTATCATCTAACAGATCCATAGCATACTTTCGTTGACAAACGGTAATTCCAGAAGCTGATCTTGCGATTTCCAGACCTAAGAAATATTTCAAAGGCCCCAAATCACGAAGTTTGAAATGAGATTTGAGCTGTTCCTTCAGAAGATCAACCTTTGCATCATTATTACTGGCAATGAGAATGTCATCCACATACACCAGGACACACATGAAAACTGTCCCTGTGATCTTAAAAAAACAAGTGTGATCGCAATATGAAGTGGTAAACCCCAAAGTGATAAGAGTAGTAGAAAACTTAAGGAACCACTGTCTAGAAGCTTGCTTAAGACCGTATAGAGACTTTTTGAGCTTGCAAACTGCATTGGGAGGAAAGTCCCCCTTACTTGATGCATAGCCAGGTGGTAACTTCATGTATATCTCCTCATCAAGATCACCGTTTAAAAAAGCATTAGATATATCAAGTTGAGTTAGAGAAAACCCATGAACGGCCGAGATATCAAGGAGTAGCTTAACAGATGTGAGTTTGGCAACATGAGAGAAAGTTTCATGAAAGTCAACACCTTCCTCTTGTGTGTAACCCTTAGCAACTAACCTTGCTTTATACCGTTCAACACTTCCATCGGCATTAAACTTGATCTTGAAAATCCACTTACAACCAATCAGAATCTTATTTGGAGGCAAGGAACAGATCTCCCAAGTACCCGTCATTTCCAAAGCATCAATTTCAGTCCCCATGGCACCACACCAAACCTTATGTTTCTTTGCCTCAGTATAGGTTCTGGGTTCAAGTTCTTTATCAATGGAGACTAAAAAAGAATAATAAACTGGAGAGAGTTTACCATAAGATAGATATTGGGAGATTTCGTGTATGGTTGAGGACCCTACTGAATGACAGTAGTAATCCTGAAGATAAGCAGGTGTTTTTGTTCTCCTGTGAGATGTGTGAGTAGAAGACTCAGGAACATCAGTTATAGGGTTAGCAGAAGGCTGAACCTCTACAGAAGGGGAAGATAGAGAAGTATCTTCACCAGATAAGTCAGATGACACATGAGATTTTTGAATCAGATCAGGAAAAAAGTCTACATTAGCTGGAGAGAGATCTGATTTTACGAAAGTAAAGAGCTCTTCGTGGAACACCACATGTCTTGAGATAACGATATTGTTACTCTCAAGATCAAGCAGCTTGTATCCTTTGTATCCAGAAGGATATCCAAGAAAAACACAAGCCTTAGCTCTAGGATCAAATTTATGTCTGTTCTTGGGAGAGGTAGAAGCATAACAAAGACAACCAAAGATTTTAAGTTGAGTGTAATCTGGTTGTTTCTTTGTGAGAACCTCAAAAGGACTTTGATTATCGAGAATAGGAGCTGGTAAACGATTAATTAGGTGAACTGCAGTGAGAATGCAATCACCCCAGTAAGAAATAGAAATGTGAGATTGGAATAACAAAGCTCTAGCTACATTGAGGATATGTTGATGTTTTCTTTCCACAACAGAATTTTGTTGTGGAGTTTCAGGACAAGAATGGAAAGATTGGATGCCTTTAGATTGGAAAAGATCTTTGAAATTAAGTTCTGGAGCATTGTCGGATCTAACCCCCTTAAGATTGGTTTCATATTGAGTTTCTATCATCGTAACAAAGGTTGGAAAAATTTGTAAAACATCAGATTTCTGTTTAAGAAGATAAACCCAAGTTGCTCTAGAGCAATCATCAACAATAGTGAGAAAATATTTAAAACCATCATGAGTAGGAACTGAGAAAGGCCCCCATGTGTCTATGTGAACGAGATCAAAAGGTTTATCACTGATGTTATTATGAGAAACAAAAGGAATATGTTTTTGTTTTGAAAGATGACAGATTTTACAATGAGAATCTGAATTATTCTTCTGTTTAGGAAAATCTAAAATGTTTTGCATAGGTAACAACTTAGACATAGAGGGATGTCCTAGCCTTTTATGCCACAATTCATGACTAGAGACAACATTAGCAAAAACGGGAATATTATTTAGAGGGATACCTGACAAAGAAAGAGAATCAATGTCCAAAAAATAGAGGTTTGCCACTTCTCTACCCTTCCCAATCATTAGGCCCTGAGTACGATCCTGAATTTCACAAGAATAGTCATTAAACCAAACCCCATATCCTAATTGTTTAGCAAGAGAGCTGACACTAAGAAGGTTGAACTTGACAATGCTCACAAGGCCGCCATTAGGTAAGGAAACAGTAGTGTTTGTGAGGATAGTAAGATTGAAAAAAGAAGTTTTATCATGACAAATGTGATGCGAAGCTCCGGAGTCCACAACCCAAGTGTTAATAGCAATGGCATTGCTATTAACAGAACATACATAAGGCCTAACATTTCCGGAAAAAGAACATAGGATAGAGGGGTAAAACTTACCGGAAATGGGGCAAACTGTTGAAGAAGAAGGTTTGGAAACCGAGACAGAGTGAACTTCAGGTTTGGTGATGGTGCTTGGAGACTGAAGCTTGGTGCTAAGGTATGACATGAGTTGTTGAATTTGTGTTGGAGTAAGATCATCAGACCCAGTGCTGAGAGTTTCTGTACTTTCACCAATTGCTACATTAGCCAAAGCCGGAGTAGAAGAAGATCCTCTATGTTTCGACTTGAAGTGAGCCGGATAACCAACTCTTTTGTATTATCGCTCAGCAATGTGTAAATTGGCTTGTCTTTCCTCTGATAAGCTGTATCACCACCATATGGTTGTCCTTGTCCTGAAGTAACTGCATTTGTTTGAACTTGAGTGTTGGATACTTGAAAAGCAGTAGGATCAACACTAGAGTGAGAAGGTAGACGAGCTGATTTCTGATTGTCCTCTTGATCAAGTAGATTGTAAACCTCAGACATAGTAGGCAGAGTTTTCTTCATCAGAATCTGACTCCTAACCGTATCATAGTTATCATTGAGTCCCATAAGGAAGTCTATGACACGATTGATTTCTCTTTCTATGATTAAAGCTTCAACAGAGTGAGCTGTAGCTTGAAGACTGCTTAATTCTGCCCATAAAGACTGAGTGTGTGTGTGTGATAAGAGGATAGAGTCATACTGCCCTGACATAGAGAGTGAATCCGCTGGCGAATCTTGTAAAGTCTTGGCAAATTGGATTTGTGAAATCGTGTGTGGAGATCCTTCCAAATATCCGATGACTTCTTGATGTAGAGGATACTTGTGTAGATCTCTGGAGTAACACTATTCAACAACCAGGATTTGACCATGCTGTTGCACCTAGACCAGATCTTGCAGTACGGATCATTTTCATCAGGTTGCACAATAGAGCCATCTAGAAAACCAAGTTTGTTCTTAGCCTCTATACTAGTAGTCATAGCAACCACCCAAGTTCCAAAATTAGTTCCATCTAACAGACTAGCAGTCAAAACTAATCATGGATGATCTGCGCTATGAAGATGATAAGGACTATGAACATTATCTGGTGAATCTGATACCTCGAAGTGATGTGGAGAACCTTTGGGAAACATCGCTCGAGTTTGATTGATTTCCTGAACATCGGAGTCGCGACGAGCTTGAACGGAACCATATGGTAGCTCGCGAGATCTCAGCGATGTGGTTTGTGGTGGATCTGGTGAGATAGATCTGTACTTCGACTTGCAATTTCATTTTCCCATTGTTGACTGTGAGAAATCAGATCAAACGAAGAAGAGATTGATGATCGAAGTCTGAAGAACAGAATCTGAAACGGTTTTGCGGAAGAAGTGAATGAGAATTTTTCCGAGAAATTTTTTTTTTGGGAATCGAGATGAGAAAATTAGTTATGATCGTGATTTTGCTCTGATACCATTTTACTAAATGAACTAATTAATCTCATTCTCATTAATCTGATAAAATGTACATAGTATGCCTTATATACACATCCTAACCTGGTTTACACAATGAAATAGAACCAGAATAAAATAGAGATTGAAACCGATTTATACTGTACCAGTGATTAAAAGGCAAATACACTACAATAGTATTTTTAGTATTTATTATAATTTTGAAATTATATAAAATTATCTAGATAATGAAATTAAATTTATATAACTCCAAAATTTGACAGAGAAATCACATTTTTATGAAACTAACACTAGGTTGCAAATTTCATTGGTTCAAAATATTATTTGGACACTAGATTTTATTAAAGAAATATGTAAATCAACTCAGACGGGTAAATGAATCGGTAAGAACAAATCAATGCATCTTTTCTGTTAGTAAAATTGCTAATTGGCGTGGTATATGGTACCCAATTGAAAACAAAAGAGGGTTTGATTCTTGTCGCCAAAATGGTGCATGGATAGAATATTGAATGCACTTCGAATTACATAAATAATCACACAGTCCGAAGAGACGGATTTCAAAACCAAACATTTAATACTACTATTTTAGTTTGCATATTTGATTTATCTATTTTCTTGTGTGTATATAACAGCATTGTGTGAAAATGGAAAAACATTGAGATAAAATGAAAACTAAAAAGTTAAGAGAATACAGCAATAGGCAAAAGATACTTCTGGTTGGAGAAGGAGACTTCTCCTTTTCTCTATCTTCACTAGTATCACCTTCGATACTATTCCACTTCCAACTCTTATTCTCATCGAAGATAACATCCCTACTAACCGTTATTCTTCTTGTTGTTGGATCAAGAAGTCGATATGCCTTTGATCCCGGCTCTGTCCCGAGGTACACTAACGTCTTTGATCTGTCATCCAATTTCTTGAGATGTGGTGTCTCTACACTAGTGTAACCAATGCACCCGAACACCCTAAGGTGATTGATATTCGGTTTCTTTCCCTTTAGTGCCTCATAGGGTGTATGTTTGTTCAAAGCTCTAGTTGCGACTCTATTAATCAAATATGTCGCATGCCTCACTGCTTCTCCCCATAAGAAATTTGGAACACTCATGTGCTTAAGAATGCTCCTAGTCATCTCCATTAGTGTTCTATTTCTTCTCTCAACAACTCCATTTTGTTGAGGCGAGTATGGAGCTGTTAGATGTCTCTGAATTCCGTTCTGTTCACAAAAATCTTTGAACTCAATCGAAGTAAATTCTCCTCCTCTGTCTGTTCGGAATGTTTTGATTAGCAGTCCTGTTTCTTGTTCAACCGTTGCTTTGAATGCCTTGAATCTATCAAAGGCCTCACTTTTCTCTCTTAGAAGAATGGACCACATATAACGTGAATGATCATCGATCAAGACAAATATATACTTCTTCTGCGAGGCTGTAGAGGGTGTGATAGGACCACAGAGATCCCCATGTACAAGTTCCAGCGGTTGTGACGCTCGGAATGATGTAGCTTGGGGAAAACCAGTCTTTGTTTGTTTTGCTCGCAAACAAGATTCACAAGTCTCCTTTGTTATTTATATCCTCGGTAAGCCTGTAACCACTTCTTCTTTAACCATCATCTTCATTGTCTCTCGGTTAATGTGTCCTAGTCTCTCGTGCCATCGTTCAGCATCAATTGAAACAGAGGTCTGAAGACACTTCACATTCTCAACCTCCATGTGAACCTTGTAGAGCCGGTTTTGCGATCTTGTGGCACTAACAAGTAGTTTCCCTTTGTTATCATGGAGAGTTAAAATCTTGTCTCGCATTCGAACTTCACATCCAAACTCAATTGCCTGTCCAAGACTAATGATATTACTTCTCAGCTTTGGTATATAGTAAACATCAGCCAAGACCTTGTGATCGCCACTCTTGCTGACGAATAACACAAAACCTTTTCCCAGAATGTCAACTCTTGAGTCATCTCCGAACCGAACCTTCCCTGTTATTGTTTCATCCAGTTTTTTAAAGAACATCCTATTGCCACTCATGTGATTACTCGCCCCGTTATCAAGGTACCAAACGTTGGCAACATCGGTTTGATACTCATACTTCTTTGGTCTCACTTTCTCCTCATTGAGATAAACAACCTCATGCATCATCAGCTCCTCAGCTTCGTGTGTCGAATCACCATCATTCTCATGAATTTCTTGCAGTTTTAGCAACCTACCAGGGCAATCATACGCCATGTGCCCCAACTTATCACATCTAAAACAAACAATTCTGGACTTATCTTGAGGCCCTCGGTAATTTTTTCTCCCACGCCCTCGTCCTCTTCCTCTACCAGCAGTACGACCTCCTCGTCCTCTGTTATAGCTTGCAGGTTCATGTAATGATTGAGATTCATTATTCACATACATGAGTTTCCCTTGATCTTCTAAGAGATTTTCTTCTTCGTTGATCCTCTCTTCATAGGCTTTCAATCTTCCAACTATGTCTTCAAAGCTTGTTTTGTTGAGGTCAAGCACCTGTTCGAGAGAGGCGATGATATGAATGTACTTGCGTCTAGGAAGACTGTTAAAAAATTTCTTAACGAGCTTTGAATCCTCAAAAGGTACTCCTAAGGCAGATGACTTAGATGCAAGCTCTGTTAGTTTTCCCGAAAAATCATCAATTATATCCGTCTCTTTCATCCTTATTCTCTCGAAGTTTGAAAGCAAGGTTTGAAGTCTTGCCTCTTTGACTCTCTCAGCTCCCATATACTTTGTTTTTATTGAGGTCCAAATCTCTTTCGCAGTCTTAAGGCGTCCAACCTGTAAAACTAGGTTTTCCGGAATAGATTGAAATAAGAGTACTCTTGCTAGATCGTTCTTCTCTTCATCTGTTGAACCTTGTGAACCTTGAGCATGGCTTCCATTCGCATTATCCATACGGTGTAATTTGTCATGGTGAGGACAGGGCATAAAAAACTTTTTTATTATCTTAGTGAAACTTGCTCAAAACACTAAGCTCTCTCTCTCTCTCTCAGAATTCTCTTATCTCTCTCAAGCTTACAATCTCTCTCAATAGAAAAACCTAAAACACAAGGCTTCTATTTATAAGCTTTTAGAATCCTATTATTCTTTTTTCCTAAGAAAATGATTATTTCCTAAACTTTCTCCTAAGGATATGTTAAGATCTCAATTTAACATATCCTTGTCCTAATCGCCTTTTAAGTTTGCTTGGTTATCAAGCTTAACTCAACAAAACAACCCGTGGTATGTTATATACTTTGATATAGTGCAATAATTATGTTTTTTCTTAACCGTTTGCTTTCCTAATGCTTCATTTCATCCATGTTATTACTTCTCACACCATGTCGATTAATAGTCCAGATATATTACACACACATATAAACATATATAGTGACATAGAGTCATCAATTCATATATGGATGAATTGATGAATTTGTCAAATTTAGAGACTACTAATATTAAACTCTGGTTTTGTAATCTGGCTATTCAAAGATAGTGATTGTTTATGTACCTCTAAGAACATTCAATTTCTGTTCATACAGTCTTAAGAGGACAAGAACTGAAGCTTCATTCTATACCAGGGTTTTTATTTTCAATTCCTTTCATTAGTTTTTTTTTTCATCAAACCAATTCCTTAATTAGTTGGATCATTTATTTTCAAAGCGAAGAATGAGGCAGAATTTAATTATTTATTTTTACCATTCGATTAACATAATCATTGGTATACCATTACAAATAATAGCAGTGATTATTATTCAAAGTTTCGAACAGAGTCAAGTAACGGCAAAAGAACTTTATAAATTTTTTTAGGAATAGTGCGAAAGATAAAATATATAATCTTCGTCACATAAAATTTATCCGATCCAAAATCCAAACCCACTTAAGTATATGTAGCAGAAGAGTTTTTTCAGAGAATCCGTTTCCGGAACATGAAGGTAGAAGATCTCCCAACAGGGAAGCTACCGTCACAGTGACGTCCACTTCCTCTCTTATTTGAGTAACTAGGAAAACAAAATTTATTAAATTCCATCTCCCGGACCAAACACAAACCCTTTTCTTCAGCCAGAGTTTCGATCTCCCACTTGTCAAATGGATGAGCCGTCTTATGAGTAACATGAATCTCACCACCGATGTCTTTTACCATCTTTTTCGCACTCTTCATAAAACCTCTCACCACTGCTTGGTGTAACCTGTGATAGACATACACGCATTTTCAATACACCAAAGATAACCATAAAAATGGAGCCAAAAGACAAGTCTTTTAGATTAATTACATGATGTAGTAGCTCTGGTGCTCATCACGGCCAAAACCGAACCCTGAATGAGGAAAATTAAAGATGATTCTATCATAAAGTTCCGATCGTTGACCATGCTTAAGATCTTTGGTCATGGAATGCACATTAACCCCGTGGACCACGATGCAACCTCGGGTCTTCAACTCGTGTATGTTAGCTCTTCCATTCTTATACTTAAGCTGTACCTCCTCTGCATTATTCGTATTTCAATTATTAATCACCAAAATCATATTATATATGGACCATCTGGTTTCTTTACTCGCATTAACAGACAAAACCCAAAGTTGTGACCCTGATTATATGATCGTTCAATAACAAGATCACTAGATCAATATATACCAAAAAAAATTATACCAAAAAAATAAATATCTTTACAATGACAATATATACCAAAAAAATTTCTAAAATGATAGACAATTAAAGATTTGATTTACCAAAAGTGTCGAGAGAGGTTGCAGTGAGGTTTGTTGCGGAACCAAATGCTCTAGTCCTCCTTCCTTCACGTTGGTTACAGCTGCCGTCATAGGTATGATGTCTGACATGATCTCACAACCCTTGATTCTATTGTTTAAGCTCTGATACCAAATATAGAATCAAGAACTTTTAAAAAACAGAATTCAAAAGGGGTTCAAACTCACGTTCGGAGAAACAGGGAGCAATGGTATTAGGGAACCACAGATTGTTCAGACCTCAATAACAAGTGATGGGAGAGGTAATGAAAACAACGAGGAGATGGAGGAAGAGATACCAGAAATTGTTGAGATTTCCGACGATGATGAGACAGAGCAACAACCAGTAGCTCTTAGAAGATTGACTAGAGAAAGTAAGCTACCAAGTTACTTACAAGATTATGTTCTCCTTGCAGATTTAGAGGGTGAACAACTTCTGTTGACTTTAGACGAAGAACCTTGGAGTTATGAAGAGGCTATGGAGCTAACGGTTTGGAGGGATGCTTGTGGGGAAGAGTTACTCTCAATTGAAAGGAATAAAACATGGTCGTTGGTTAATCTCCCACATGGTTCAAAAGCAATAGGATTAAAGTGGGTCTTTAAGATAAAACGCAACTCTAATGGCAGTGTGAACAAATACAAAGCTAGGTTGGTCGCGAAAGGATATGTTCAAAGACAGGGAATTGACTATGACGAAGTATTTGCTCCAGTAGCTCGAATTGAAACCATACGTTTCATAATTGCTTTAGCAGCTACTAAGGGATGGGAGATACATCATCTTGATGTTAAGACAACGTTTCTCCATGGTGAATTAAGGGAAGACGTCTACGTTAGCCAACCAGAAGGATTTGTTGTGAGTGGAAGTGAAAACAAAGTTTATAAGTTGCATAAAGCTTTGTACGGTTTGAAGCAGGTGCCACGAGCTTGGAACAACAAGTTGAATCAGATCTTGAAGGAGTTGGGTTTTGTTAAGTGCTCCAAAGAACCCTCTATTTACAGGAAACGAGAGAAGGAGGAACTACTTGTCGTAGCAGTCTATGTGGATGACCTATTAGTGACCGGTTCCAGTCTTGATCTAATCCTAGAGTTCAAACGGGGAATGTCAACAAAATTTGAGATAAGTGATCTCGGTTTATTGTCTTACTATCTAGGGATAGAGGTTGAACAGAACAAGGAAGGAATCACTTTAAGTCAAGAAAGATATGCACTTAAAATTCTAGAGGAGACTGGTATGAAAGAGTGCAATCCTGTTCACATACCGATGGATCAAGGTCTGAAACTTTGTAAAGCACAAGGTGAGAAATCTGTCGATGAGAAGCAATACAGAAGAAACATTGGTTGTTTGAGGTATCTCCTACATACGCGTCCAGATTTATCTTATAGTGTTGGTGTTCTAAGTAGATACATGCGAGAGCCAAAGCAGTCACATGCAGTAGCTCTTAAGCAAGTCTTGAGGTATCTACAAGAAACGACAACATTTGGACTAAAATTCATGCGAGGGAATACTAGTGGGTTGATCGGCTATAGCGACAACAGTCATAATGTCGATACAGATGATGGTAAGAGTACTTCAGGGCATGTGTTTTACTTTAATGAGTGTCCCATAACATGGTATTCCCAGAAGCAAGAGATCGTTGCCTTGTCATCCTGTGAAGCTGAGTTTATGGCAGCTACGGAGACTGCGAAACAGGCAATATGGCTACAAGATCTGTTAAGTGAAGTCATGGGAGAAGAGAGTCAAAAGCCAATAGTACGGATTGATAACAAGTCAGCTTTAGCTCTCACAAGGAATCCAATGTTTCATGGGAAGAGTAAGCACATTCACAGGAGGATTCATTTCATACGAGAGTGTGTTGAAAACGAGCATATAGATGTGGAGCATGTTCCTGGAAGCTTACAAAAGGCGGATATTCTAACTAAAGGGTTAGGAAGAATCAAGTTAAAAGAGATGAGAGATCTCATTGGAGTTCAAGAAGTGAAGGGGAGTGACATCAAGTTTAAAGGGGAGATTGTTGAGTTAAGCTTGATAACCAAGCAAACTTAAAAGGCGATTAGGACAAGGATATGTTAAATTGAGATCTTAACATATCCTTAGGAGAAAGTTTAGGAAATAATCCTTTTCTTAGGAAAAAGGAATAATAGGATTCTAAAAGCTTATAAATAGAAGCCTTGTATTTTAGGTTTTTCTATTGAGAGAGATAGTAAGCTTGAGAGAGATAAGAGAATTATGAGAAAGAGAGCTTAGTGTTTCGAGCAAGTTTCACTAAGATAATAAAAAAGTTTTTTTTCTTTTGAATTCTGTTTTTTTAAAGTTCTTGATTCTATAGTTTTTTCATTATTGAAAATATTTGGTTAATTCGGATTTTTTTTTTCAAGCATCTCTTTTTACACACGCAAAAGGAGAAAAATGTATCAATTGATGCATTATAAATTTATGTACTCTCGGCAAGAAAAAAGGTTTTTGCATCCTTTTTTCAAAAGGATGGATACATGAACACAATATTGAATGCTTTTCGAATTACATAAATACCCACAAAGTTCGAAGAGCCAGTTGGATATATAGCCTAGTAAACAAACAAAATAAAACATTTAAGTCCTCTTTGACCCATGCATCCATAAATACATATGTATACCTGTTTATATGCATACATACATTATAATCTTGGTGTGAGAGGCAAACTCATGCAGAGACGAAATGGAGGTTCAAAGAACTAAAAGGTTAAAACATTACAATAACAAACAAAAAATACTTTTGGTCGGAGAAGGAGACTTCTCCTTTTCGTTGTCTCTAGCAAGGGCTTTTGGTTCCGCATCTAATCTCACTGCAACCTCTCTTGATACTCAAGGTACGTAAATCAAAATTTAATATTAAATTGCTTTACATTAGTTATGTGAATTAATTCTGGAATGACGAACGTTGTATAGGGGAGCTAGAGCGTAAGTTCAAGAATGGGAAGGCGAACGTAGAAGAGTTGGAGAAACTCGGGTGCAGCGTGGTCTATGGAGTTAACGTCCACTCAATGGCCACAAAGCCTACCCTTGGTGGTTCCGCTATATATGATAGAGTAATCTTCAATTTTCCTCATGCTGGGTTCGACTATATGTGAGCACGAAATTAAAATCATCATTTATGTTTATATATATCCCTTGTATCGACCCATAGATATATTTCTGTTGTCTTTTTTTTTTTTCCATTTTAAAAGATATTACTTAGTGAACCAGTAGGAAAAACATATTTGAACCGATTTTATTTCTTGGTTCGATTCTATATAGTCAAACCTATTTCTTTAATTTTTTTATTTTTATTTTTATTTTACTGTGTGATTTAGGAGGCATCAACAGCTTGTAAGAGGGTTTATGAAGAATGCAGGAGTGTTGGTGAAAGATGAAGACAAGGGAGGCGAGATTCATGTGATTCATAGGACAGAGTATCCATTTAGCGAGTGGAAGCTTAAGACTCTCGGCGAGAAAGAAGGTTTAGATTTGATTCGTGAGATCGAGTTTTGTTTGAGTCATTACCCTTGTTATTCCAACAAGAGAGGAAGTGGAGGTTACAGTGACTCCAGTTTCCCTATCGGAAAATCTTCTACTTTCATGTTTACCAAACAGTTCTTTTATTAATTTGAATGCTTAAAATAGTTTTCATTTGTTACTATCTTGGTTTCGTAGTTTGACTACTTAGTTTGGTTTCTTTGTTACTATCTTGATTTTTCTTTAAAATTACAAGATTCATAATCATAGAGTAGTATATCATAAATATATGACGACCAGTCCACACAAATGTTTGATATTGTATGAATATGTATATTTTTATTTCGATTTCATTTTCGGTTATTTGTAAATTTGAACTGAATATATTCATGTTGAGAAAACGAAACCAATATATTTGTATTTTTAAGGATTTGCAAATACATTTTCTGTTTGATAAGAAAAAGAAAAAAAATGGTTTCAGGCACCACTGAGATCAATCACAAACCTTGATCACATTATGACTTATCAATATACATTGTGGTTTCTCAATTTTATTTTTTATTAATCAAATTAATAATAAAAAGAACATACAACAAGGTTCCGTATCTTCACACTGATATGAAGATCAAAGAACTCACAAAATTCACAAAACGATAATACTTAACAAACATACCAGTATACCGCACTCCTCACAAGGCATAAAATCGAAAATAACAAGACATAAAAACACATAATTTTAAGAAAAGAAATGTGTTACAATTATTACTTGTTTACTCGATGGCACTAAACTCCTCGATCAAATTCTTCTTCATACCAAAATTGTTCATAGTCGCGTGGACCTTAGAGCAATTACAAGGCATAACCACACACCGTCCAATCTGGCTGCCTCTAACTCCATTCGAACCACCTAGCTTTCGTGCGATGACCACCGAGTTCACTACGTCATCGGAGGGATGATAAATGGTCAACACCTCAAATCCTTTAAGATCGGAAGAGTCAACGATTGGATACAAGAAAGCTCTAAGACCATGAGCACTCCTTAGCATCAACACAGCTCCCGGAGCCATATATTTCTCCAAATGCTCAATAGCTTTGACCTTTGACTCTTTATCCATCCCAACAAGAGCTGCCAAGAAAACGACATCATATTGGTCTAACCCTTCCTTGGCATTTAACACATCAGTTGTGTGGAAGATCATGCGTTTTGAGAGATCAGGATCGCGAGAAACGAGGCTTGAAGCGAGTTTGTTGGCCTTTGAGTCGATGTCAAAGTTGTGGATCGTTGTGTTGGAGAGGTGGAACTTGGCCAAGACGATGGAAGTAAGTGGCATCGGACCCGAACCGATAAAGGCAACTTTGGTAGGGACATGGGTTGTGTGATGAGATAGGAGATCGAATTCAAGTTTGCCTAGTTTGAGATAGTTGTTGTAATAGGGAAAGATGTGTAAATGGTTTAGTGGGTTGTCTTCAAAAGAGCCTAAGATTGTTGAGAAGTGTTCCTCTAAATAACCTTCGGCTTCACCACAAAGCTTGATAAGATGAGATCTAGCATCTCTCACTTTTTCATCGTGTATTGCTGTGACATCGATGTTTGTGTCCGTTGGTAAGCATGTGGACACGAGTTGTCCGAACAAAGTGTCGACATTCTTGGATGGTTTTAAGCTCTCGAGGTTTGAGATTTGGTTGTATAAGTGGATGATTTGCTTCAAAACTAGGTTACTTTCGTATGCCATGTCGACACTATGAGGAGAGAAAATAGAGCTTTGAATTTTGTTTCAAGACTTGGAAAAAAGCTTGTGTTGTGTTGTCTTAACCCTCGCAAGGGGTCGTTATTTATTGACGCAGTGTGGGTCCATTCTTGGCTAAAATTTGTTAGTTTATTTATTTGATTCGATTCATATATATTAAAAATATATATCCTATATGTCATTTTAATTTATGTTATAGAATTATTATTTTTGTTTAAAAATGAATGATATTCCGTTTTTTTCAACATAAAATATTAACATGTTTTCTATATAATTACTGACCTTAATCACTACTATCCTACCAAGAACTAAAAATATCATGTACATGTGTAAGTTAACAAAAAAAACATGTAAATATTAATGTGGAAAACATCTATATGGATTTTGTTGTCCTTGGTTACAAGTATAACTAATGTGGAAAAGATTCACGTCGTATGAATATTCGAAATTAGGGTTTGGTTATAAGTCTAATTAATAGTTAAAGTTCAACACAATATGTGTAAAGGTTTTACATTAAATTGAACACAAATTATGGCTTCTTTTGTCAACAAATATTTGTTCTAAACAATAGATTTATGAAGAAAAATGAGAAGGTAACAAAAAATTATATTTTTTTAGAGAAGTTTTCTTCACCAAATTCAAAAAAAATCTAAGCATTGCTTGCGTGCTAAAATTTTCATTAGTAACTAGGATTTAACTTATGGTACACCATGGGACAATTATTTAATTTTATTTATAATAATTTTTTAGCGGTATTTAATTTAGTCATAAAATTATATATATATATATTTTTATATATATTTAAGCGGTGATAAAATATTCTTAAAGTTTTCTAATTTTATCAGGATAAAACACTAAAATTATGAATTATAACTGTTTGTATAATGTATAATTAATCATCATAATATTTTTTATTTATTTAAAATAATACTATTATTGTTTTGTTTGATTTATAATTATTTAATTTAATTGATTGTTTATTTTTCAGTGTATACAGTCTAATGATTGATTTTTCTATTTTTTTTTAATTTTGGGACTCATATATAGAAAACAAATTTGCTATTAATAAAGAATTTAAGTAGAATTAATTAGTTTTTATAAAAAAATTGATTTTATCAATTTACAAAATTTTACTAATTGCTTTTAGTGCAATTTTGTAGAGACTAAAATTTTAAATAAGCAAAATTAAAAAGGTAGAATCCAAAATGTATTTAAAAAATGTATATATAGATGTGTGCAAATGGGTATGATTGTGCTTGTCATGCATGAATGGAATCTAAAGGAAAGATACGTGTAGTCGTGTATAATTGTTATTGGTATCATTCATTCTACGATATAACGTATATATGGCTAGGGTTGGTATTTTAGGCATGTCTCATAACATAGTTAAGTCGCCTCGAAAATGCATCAATTATTTTTAATAGTATATAAAAAATATATATATGATCTACTTGGGTAACCGAAAAATGAAAATGATCTAGTTAAATTTTATATTATATACCGTTGAATTCTAAACGGTCATTAGATTTCTTTCACTTACATGCTTTGTTGGGAATAAATCAATCCTTTTAGGTCGCTCAACATTAAATTTGAACTGAATACACAATATTGGATCAAGGTTCAGATTGCTTTCTTAAAATGATTGACTTTTTTTTTTTTTTTTTGTGCGATCTCAATTGTTACCTATCGAAACCTCTTCTTACCGACGCTTAGAACTAAGAGAATGGCTAGTCTTCTCAGCATATTTGAATGAGTTTGTAAGGATATTGCCAAGGCACTGAATGAGTTTGTAAGCACCAAACTAAAAGACAACGTACAAATCATCTCATATTATATGGTATCAGTATTTTTAGAGATGTTTAGTAATCGAAAACATACTCAAGGCCTTTCGCAGCAAACTTCACATGTACTATGGAGAATCCAAAGGGAAGAAGGAGAGATGTAGCCATAACTGATGGAGTGAGGCCGACTGGTTCGTCGGTTGTGGAAGCAACGGTAGCAGCTTTGGCAGTGGCGGGCCGCTATTTGGTCTGATGAGTTTTAGCCTCGTGGACAGGGGCCCATGGTGGAGTACTCTGTTTCTCATCGTTTTCTCCACTGATGATGGTATTTTCTCCGGGTTTGGCTGGGACGGTGGCGATTCTTGTGGCGGCAATGGTTGGTGTTGGGGTGGCTGCTGCCTTGTGGGTAGTGGGGATAGCCGCGCGCTCTGGTTTGTTGTGCGAAAGAGATTGGTGTTGAACCGGAGTTGCTGAGAGGAAGGTTGAGTCGGTCATGAGAGAGTTAGGTTATGGTCGAAGTCGTTACTTGCTAAAGAAGTCAGAGGTTAGTTATTCTTCTTCTTCTCGGGCTACCTCTTCTTATTAGTTCAAACTCGGAAAAGGTCTCTTTTCTATGTTACTTGTGTCTCATGATTCATGGGAATTTCAAGTGAATAAAGATAATGCATAGATGATATAACTATGATAAGAAAAAGAAATTAAATAGATTTTTTCGAGAGATACAATTTGTAAAATCTTCCAAAGACAATTTTGTAATTAGTTACAAAATTTATAGATAGATTTGGTGTCTGTGACTATGAGAATGTAAAAGGATGTAAAACGTAGAGTGCATGAGCGTGTTTTAAAAAGACTAACGTCAATGAATTGAAACTAAAATCAGTTTTGAGTTTCGATCCCTAAGACAGAGGACTTGAAAGCTAGTTAAAAGGAGTAAAACAACATCAATGGAATGAAGTTATTAAAAAAAGGTTATTAGAAAACTCGGATTGAGAACTAAGAATTTGGCTCTCAAATAAATTGTAGTAAAAAGGTGGAACGAAAAGGCCTAGCGAGTGCGCAAACCTTTGGTAGAAGGAATGAGCACGTGTGGTTGTTGTCATCACAAAAAAAGGTCACTATTATGATTTCCCTCTTAAAGCCATATCTCGTTATCATTGGCCCCATCTCATTTCACATCATACATACTTACAACAAAACAAACACAATATGTCTACTTACACTCATTCATGCATGCATATATATTAGGTTTTTCTATGTACATACTTTCCTAAATCTATTATACAACAAAATATATATAATAGAGTTCAAATATGAAAAATAAATCCATATGATCCACATAAATAATATAATATGTAATTATGTATGATGATTTCTGTTGTGGACAAAACAAATCATCATACATAGTTATATATTATATCTGTGGATCATATGGATTAGTTTTTCATATTTGTACAACATTCCATGCTCATCATAAATATTACCGATACATAAAATAATTTTATATGTAACACCGCATATAAATTTTTTTGTTTATGTCTTGATAAGTAGAAGAACTAGAAGAGGACAAAGGAACCTAATGGAAGATTGTCTATGGAGTTTCTTCATGATTGGTTTATTTGAGAAAAGCTGAGTATTAATACTTTTAGAAAAAGAGAGAGATTTTGCACACAAAAAAGAAAAAAGAAAAAGAGAGAGATAATTGTGAGGAGAATAGTTAATACGAATATGTGTGTTGAATGAAATTGGTAGTATTATTATGTTCAAAAGAAGAATACTAAGATATGAATTGGTGTTTTTTGTTCATTCTTCTTATTACTTATCAAATGATTTGACAAATTTTATTGATTTGTCTAGAAGATGTATTCTCTTCCATTATAAGTTGTAAGTTCTAACTAACAGTAGTTTATTTAATATTAATTATATTATTTTAATATTTAAAACATGAAAAAGTAGCTTCAAATTTCCTTAATTTTTTCTTATATTTTGCTTATATATTCCTTAAATTTTACACAATCCTAATTAATTCATTTTGATTCAACATGTCTAATATTACTAGTGTTAATAAGGATTTAAAAATTCGCATTTAAGCGTCAGATTAATAATACATTGATTTTTATTACAACAAAACCAACACAATATGCCTACTTACACTCATTCATGCATGCATATATATTAGTTTTTATATGTACATACTTTCCTAAATCTACTATACAGCAAACAATATATAATAGGGTTCAGATATAAAAAATAAATCCATATGATCCACATAAATAATATAATATGTAATTATGTATAATGATTTCTGTTGTCGACAAAACAAATCATCATACATAGTTACATATTATAATAGGTAGATCATATGGATTAGCTTTTCATATTTGTACAACATTCCATGCTCATCATATCATAAATATCTCAGATACATAAAATAATTTTATGTGTAATACCGTATATAAACAGTATATAAAATTTTATATAAGTTGATTGTAATATTTAATTGCAATAAAGTATAAAAATCTAATTTAAATACCTACATTATATTACTAGTCTTCGTACTATATTATTTATACTAGTCATAATGGGCTTATATATATGACAAGTGTCGTGCAGCCTGTATGAGTACGGAACAAACTCCAGAACTGCGTTGACTTTGAATGTACTTTTTATTTCGTAATCAACCAAATTGCTTGTCACTTGTCTTCTGAGTTCAATCATATGATTGATCGGCAAGAAGACCGAATCTGAAATCAGACCGATCGATTCTAGCCTAGTTTGGCCGTTTCTCAGGGAAATGGGCAAGAGATTCTGTTTGGCAATCAATTCGTCCGAAAACCGGAGCTCGACTTGAATATGTTCAAACAGAACAATTTATTTCTTGTTTGTATTGAAAGTTATTGGGAGATGGTGAACCGGAGATCGACCGAGATCTACGGTCGAGATAATAAACTCGAAAATGGAAGTCATGAAGATATTATTCTAGAAGATATTAGATAAATGTTAATATTGGTTTAGAAAGTTTAGTATATTCACCAATGTATAAATATATATATATATATATAGTTTACATTTATTCTTATCTTAATTTAGGAAACTCATCTCTATATAAGAAAATGTATCTTGTACAATTACAATCATGAGAGTCTAATACAATTCTTCCTCTAACACATTATGTATCTTTACTCTCATCAAATCTATCATGATATCAGAACAGGCGATCATGTGGATCTAAAGGTTTTCTAAATTCCGCTGTGATAACTTTGTGATCTTAATGATCATGAAAGGTGATGACGTTGAAGATGATGGTGAGGGAGACGACACAGATGATGTCCGTGAAACAAAGAATGCTTTGACGTCCACATGGTTGTTTCATAATTATTTCTTAATTATTATAAGTTACGTTTTGATTTTATTCTTCGTTCTTGGGTTGGTTTAGCACAAGTATTGGTGAGATTTTTTAATGTTTTAAGGGTTTGGTTTTTCACAAATAGTTGTTTATATTTATGGGATTTATTCTTGAGTCTAGAATATTTCTTATATTTTCTTTTAGTTTCCTTTATTACGGGGGAGTTTGGTTATGGTTTAATCATTATGGGAGTTGGGAGTTTGTTTCTATGATTCTGTGGATCTCTATTCATGTTGGTTAAGGTTTTGTTTGCTTCGGCTTCTATGATGTTCTATCTAAAAAAAAGAAAAAAAAAGAAAAAAAAAGACGTGGTCGTATTGGAATATATACACAAATGTTTGGAATTGCATGAAAATGTAAAGTTCAGTTTTGAACTGAAAACAAATATATTTGTATTTTCAAGGATTTGTAAATATATTTTCTGTTTGTTACTGAAGATAACATAAAGAAAAAGAAAAAAAAAAATCCTTTTAGGCACCACAAATATCAATCACAAATAAAACGTTCTGAAACAATCTATCCTTTTAAAAAAAAAATAATAATAACAATTTTTTAGTGATCTCATACCCACTAATAATCTAGCATCAATCATCAACCGCGAATAACCAAACAATTCCGTTAACCAAAACAAAATCCAACAATGAAATAATCTAATAACCAAATCAATCAAATAACACCAACATCCTACGATATTCTATCAACTCAACCCTAGCAACCTAACAATAGCTAGATCACAATCAATCAGATCTCTATAACAACCTCCTCCTCATCGCCTTGATTCTAACACTTTACTTTTACCTGCACTACAAACACAATCAATCAGACCTCTATAACAACCTAACACTTTACTTTTACCTGCACTACAAACACAAATTGAGATGCATGAGTATTGTCATAAACACTCAATGAGGCCATCCTCCCATCTACTGATCGATACACACAAGCAACAGAGATTCTATTGTTAAAGCAAACAAACAAAAACACAACAACACATCAAACCAAGAAAACAAGTCTCGGTTAAGTCTGGTGTCGACCGACACTAGGTCTTGTAACGCCCCGACCACCACCTTTCAATGGGCCCCATGTCCAATCCCATTCAATGGGCCCACTTTCCTTAATGGGCCTCACGTCCTCTCACTAGGCTTGTGATCCCATCCATATCCGATGGCCGGTTTGCTACGACCGGGAGGCTTTAAAGACTTGTTACCGTCCCTACAAGTCACCACATGATCTTTCCCTGTGTTTAGTTCTCACTCGCACAATTCCGACAGTCACTTCCCAGAAGGTCACCTATCCTGAGACTACTCCAGCTCAAGCACGCTTAACTATGGAGTTTTCTCAGGACCCTTGACCGAAAAAATAACTGCACTTTGGTGACATAGGTGGCCAAATCAATTCTTTTAAACCTCTCTGCATGTCTCTGAAACTGGGGTGTCACAGGTCTGGTGTCGACCGAGGCTAGGTAGGTGTCGACCGACACATACTCGACCATGGTGTCGATCATTGATCGATAACTTCTTCGCAGACACGATCTACACGAAGCCGAACATCGAACCTTAGTTCCAAATCGCCTTCGATCCGTCCCAAACTCTCCCTGTAACATCCGCGAACCAAATAGTGACATTTGGGGTTGGCTGGGAACGAAGGAGAAGCTTCTTGAGGCGTTGTTCCCACCGTTTCTCAACCAAATCGTCCTGCAAAAGAGGTGAGTGCTTGACCATGGCCGATCTAAGCCTGAGATCACTGTTGTTTTGGCTATTGTTTGTTGTTGTGGTGTTTTTCTTGCGTTGGTTGGTTGTTTTCGTGTTCCCATAGGTTCCTGAGGAGTTTGGTAGAGTTTGGGACAGTTTGGAGGCGTTTGGGAACGGAGGTTCATCGGTCGGCTTCGTGCAGATCGTGTCTGTGAAGACAGTGTTGATCGACACCAGTTAAGAGTCGGTCGACACTAGTTAAGTGCCGGTCAACACCATGTTTGTTAAGTGTCGGTCGACACCAGTTAGATGTTAGCGTCGATCGACACCGACCTAGCGTTGGTCGACACCAGACTTAACCGAGTCTTATTTTCCTGGTTTGATGTGTTGTTTGTGTTTGGTTTGTTAGCTTTAATAATAGAATCTCAGTTGCTTGTGTGTATTTCCCAGTAGATGGGAGGATGACCTCACTGAGTGTTTATGAAAATACTCATGCATCTCAATTTGTGTTTGTGGTGTAGGTAAAGGCAAAGTGTGATCGTGGAATCAAGGCGATTAGGAGGAGGATGTTCTAGAGGCTTGATTGATTGTGGTCTAGCTATTGTTAGGTTGCTAGATTGAGTTGAAAAAACATTGCATGATGTTGGAACTGTTATTTGATTGTTCTGGTTATTGGATTGTTTTCACTGTTGGATTTTATTTGGTTATTGGAATTGTTGTGATTATGCGTTGTTGATGTTCATTGTTAGGTTGCTATTGGGTATGTGACCACTATTTACTATTATTATTATTTTAAAAAAACCGGGTCTGGTTGTTTCATTTTTGTATCAGAGCCCTTACGGTTCTCAACACATGAGGTTTGTGTAGGGACCTTGTTGGTGGGCGGGTTTACATCCCACGTTTTGTTTGATTCTGGAGCTACCCATAGCTTTATTACTCCAGAGTGCGCGGAGAGTGCAGAGATCAGAGGAGATCCCGGGGAGCAAGCAGGGGTTGTCAGAGTCGCGAGGGGTGAGTTCCAAAGAGTTTGTGGTCGCATGAGAGATGTGGATATTCAGATTGCAGGGGAGTCGAGGACTGCAGATTTGATTATCAGTTATGTGGTGTTGAACCGGGTCACTGTGAAGAACAAGTACCCTCTCCCGAGGATTGATGAGTTATTAGATCAGTTGAGGGGTGCTACTTGGTTCTCCAAGAATGACTTGGCGTCGGGTTATCACCAGATTCCGAGTCATGAAGCAGATGTGAGGAAGACCGCCTTCAGGATGAGATATGGGCATTATGACTTTTTGGAGACGCCGTTTGGGTTGACAAACGCGCTAGCTGCGTTTATGAGATTGATGAAAAGCGTGTTTCAGGAGTTTCTGGATGTGTTTGTCATCCTTTTCATCGACGACATCCTGATATATTCCAAGAGTCCTGAGGAGCATGCAATACATCTGAGAGCAGTTCTGGAGAAGCTGCGGGAGCAGAAATTGTTTGCTAAGCTGAGCAAGTGCAGTTTCTGGCAGCGTGAGATGGGGTTCTAAGGTCACATTGTTTCTGCAGATGGAGTTTCAGTGGATTCCGGGAAGATTCAGGCTATCAGAGAGTGGCCGAGGCCGCAAAGTGCCAGTGAGATTAGGAGTTTCTTACGGTTGGCAGATTATTATAGGAGATTTGTTCCAGGTTTTGCGAGTATGACACAACCGATGACTAAGCTTACAGGAAAGGATGTTCCTTTTGTTTGGTCACTGGAGTGTGAGGCGAGTTTTGCAAGCCTCAAGCAGATGTTGACTACCACGCCGGTGTTAGCTCTGCCAAAGCAGAACGAGCCTTACGTTGTGTATATATATGCTTCTGGAGTTGGATTGGGTTGTGTGCTGATGCAGCAGAGGAAGGTTATAGCCTATGCTTCGTGGCAGTTGTGGAAGCACGAGGCCAATTCCCCTACCCATGATCTAGAGATGGCAGCAGTGGTTTTTGCCTTGAAGATTTGGAGGTGTTTTCTGTATAGCGGGAAGGTTCAGGTATTTACAGATCATAAGAGCTTGAAGTACATCTTCACTCAGCTTGAGCTGAATTTAAGGCAAAGGCGTTGGATGGAGTTGGTAGCGTATTATGATCTGGACATAGCTTACCATCCTGGTAAAGCTAACCTGGTTGCAGATGCTTTGAGCCGGAAGCGGGCGGCTTCGGCTCAGGAGCAGGATATGGAGGAGTTAGTGAGTGAGATTAGTGCATTGAGGTTGTGTGCTATTTCACAGGAACCTTTGGGTTTGGAGGCAGCTGATCGAGCAGACCTGTTGAGCAGAGTGCGGTTAGCTCAGGAGAGTGATGAGGGGCTGGTGAATGCCTCTAAGGCTGCAGATTCAGAGTATCAGGTTTATGCTAATGATTGGATCTGTGTACCTAAGGGTGAGGGTCTTAGGCAAGAGATACTAAGAGAGGCTCATTCGAGCAAGTTCTCTATTCATCCAGAAACGACTAAGATTTACCGTGACCTCAAGCGGTATTATCATTGGGTCGGGATGAAGAAGTACGTAGCAGATTGGACTGCGAGGCTGAGCATCAAGTTCCTGGTGGTTTATTGCAGAGTTTACCCATTCTGGAGTGGAAGTGGGATTTGATCACTATTGATTTTGTGGTGGGATTGCCTGTGTCGAGGACGTTCGATACGATTTGGATCATTGTGGACCATTTGACTAAGTCTGCATACTTTTTGGCCATCAAGAAAACTGATGGAGCAGCGGTTTTGGCTAGGAAGTATGTGAGAGAGATAGTCAGATTGCAGGGTGTGCCTGCTAGTATTGTGTCTGATCGAGATTCTAAGTTCACTTCGGTGTTCTGGAGGTTGTTTCAGGCAGAGATAGGCACGAAGGTGCATATGAGTACAACCTATCATCCTCAGACGGGCGGTCAGTTAGAGAGGACGATCCAGAATTTGGAGGATTTACTGAGGATGTGTGTGCTGGACTGGGGTGGTCACTGGGCAGATCGTTTGAGCTTGGTTGAGTTTGCATATAACAACTGTTACCAGGCTAGCATTGGGATGGCTCCTTATGAGGCGTTGTATGGGAGGTCATGTCGTACACCATTATGCTGGACTCATGTGGGGGAGAGGAGTATGTTTGGTGTGGACTTTGTTCAGGAGACCTTGGAGAAGATCCGAGTTCTGAAGCTGAACATGAAGGAGGCTTAGGATCGGCAGAGGAGTTATGCTTATAAGAGGAAGAAAGATCTTGACTTTTAGGTCGGTGACAGAGTGTACCTCAAGATGGCTATGTTGCGGGGTCTGAACATGTCATTGATAGAGACTAAGTTGACTCCAAGATACATGGGTCCGTTCAGAGTAGTTGAGCGGGTTGGACCAGTGGCATACCGGCTAGAGTTGCCTGAGAATATGTGTGCGTTCCACAAGGTATTTCATGTGTCGATGCTGAGGAAGTGTCTTCACGAGGGTGATCGGTTGTTGGCTAAGAATCCTGAGGATCTTCAGCCCAATATGACCTTGGAGGCGAGACCATTGAGGGTTCTCGAGAGGAGAATCAAGGAACTTCGGAACAAGAAGATTCTTTTGATGAGATTCCTGTGGGACTGTGATGGAGTAGAAGAGCAGACTTGGGAGCCAGAGGCGAGGATGAAGGCAAGGTTTAAGAAGTGGTTTGAGAAGCAGGCCACGACTTGAGCTTGTCTTGCCGTGTCCCAATTGTAGTCCGTGGCTGGAGCGGGTATGGAGTATTCCAGTCCATCTCTCTTGATACTTCGTCGCTTTGGAGTGGTTGGTTGTGCGACTAAGTACCAGGATGAGGTGGTGCTCGGGATTCGTTGAGGTTGTAACGATGATGATATTTTGAGATTAATAAGATAAGTATTTTTCTTTATGTTTGATGGTTATCATGGAAAAAAGAGAAATAGCTCAGGTTTCTATTGTTGGGAAGTTACCATAAATAGAAAGTTTCCAAGAAAAAGAGGTTTCCAGAATTAGAAAGTTTCTAAAAAGGGAATTTTTTTGGAAAGTGTTGAGGTAGATCTAGTCGGGAGATACTCGATGGCATAAGACTTGTTTGCTCAAGGCCGTGTGGGCCCAACTCATGTTGCTTCGAATGACGATCCGAGAGCGCGCTTTAGGAATACGTCCCAAGAGCAGGATTTTTGAGACTCCCTGGATACCGTAGCTGTGAGCCGCGGCTCAGCAGTACACCGGTATGTCTCGAGGGTTGCAATCTGAGAGCGGGGGAAGTGTGTGTGAGTGACTTTCTGGATGTCGTAGCTTAAGGTGGTTTGCTTGATAGCGAGCCAGCATGATTTGTTAGTTGTGACCACGGATGGGGGAATCATTGAGTTTTGAGCAACTAACGTCTTGGATATGAGTATATTGGCTATAGGGAAACCTCGGGGTTCAATCGGAAGTGTGCGGGCTGTTGCGACAATTCCACGGGAAACCTTGGTTGACGGTGTTCAGTCCGGTCGGAGGACATGCAGGCCGTGTTGTCGGTGGCACGGAGGTTCTTGGTGGATGGATGTGTTGCGGGATTCGAGGACAAATCCTAGTTGGTGGGAGAGAATTGTAACATCCGCGAACCAAATAGTGACATTTGGGGATGAGTGTCGATCGACACCAACTTTTTCTAGTTTGACCATATTGTTTTAATTCGTGATTTTTGGGTAGGTTTGGTTTATTTGGATTATCTAAACCAAATATATAAGTGGGAAGCGACTAATTAAGGGTTTGGAGAAAAGTTGTGTTCGCCGTTTGCAGAAGAAAAGAGAGAAAGGAGAGAAGTTGTGGTTTGAGAGGTTTTTGGCTTGTTCTTGGTGTTTTTGGAGAGATTTGTGGCTGTAAAAGGGAGAGATGTTGCTGGGAACGAAGGAGAAGCTTCTTGAGGTGCTGTTTCCACCGTTTCTCAACCAATTTTCCAGCAAAAGAGGTGAGTGCTTGACCATGCCTGATCTAAACCTGAAATCTCTGCTGTTTTGGCTATTCTTTGTTGTTGTGGTGTTTTGCTTGCGTGGATTGGTTGTTTTCGTGCTCCCATAGGTTCCTGATCGTATCTGCGAAGGCGGTGTCGATCGACACCAGTTAAGTGTCGGTCGACACCGACCTAGTGTTGGTCGTCACCAGTTATGTGTTAGTGTCGGTCGACACCGACCTAGCGTCGGTCGACACCAACCTAGCGTCGGTCGACACCAGACTTAACCGAGTTTTGTTTACCTGGTTTGATGGGTTGTTTGTGTTTGGTTTGTTGGCTTTAATAATAGAATCTCAGTTGCTTTTGTGTATAGCCGAGTAGATGGGAGGATGGCCTCACTGAATGTTTATGACAATACTCATGCATCTCAATTTGTGTTTGTGGTACAGGTAAAGGCAAAGTGTGATCGTGGAATCAAGGCGATGAGGAGGAGGATGTTCTAGATGCTTGATTGATTGTGGTCTAACTATTGTTAGGTTGCTAGATTGAGTTGATAGAACATTACAGGATGTTGGAAATTTTATTTGATTGTTCTGGTTGTTGGATTGTTTTCACTGTTGGATTTTATTTGGTTATTAGAATTGTTTTGATTATCCGCTGTTGATGTTTGTTGTTAGGTTGCTAGTGGGTATGAGACCACTAGAGATTTATTATTATTATTATTAAAAAAAAAACGGGTCAGGTTGTTTCACTCCCAAACGCCTTAGGAACCTATGGAAACATGAAACCAACCAACCCACGTAAGCAAAACACCACGAACAACAGAGAACAACCAAAACCAAAGGGATCTCAGGCTTAGATCAGCCTTGGTCAAGCACTCACCTCTTTTGCAGGAAATTTGATTGAGAAACGGTAGAACAACACCTTCAGAAGCTTCTCCTTCGTTTCCAACAACAATTCTCCCCTCCACAGCCATAGATCTCATCAAAAACACCAAGAACATGCCAAAAGCCTCTCAACTCACAATTTTCTCTCCTTTCTCTCTTTTCTTCTCTCAAGCGGCGACAAAACACTAAAACCCTCGACCTAGGTCGCTTCTCCACTTATTTACCCAATAAAACCAACCAAAAATCGCGAATTAAAACAATATGGTCGAACCAGAAAAAGTTGGTGTGGATCGACACATCCTTGGTGTCAATCGACACCTATCCCCAAATTTCACTATTGAAACGACCCTACCTGTTTTGTTTTTTAAATAAATAATAAATAATGATAATAATAATAATAAATATAATAAATACAAAAAACAAAGCTAGTGGTCCCATACCCACTAACCGCCTAACCACAATCACATCAAATGGCAGAAATATTAATACCAATAAATAACCAATAAACCAATAACCGTATTAATTCTAAAACCATAAACTAAAGTTCTAATCAACATAAACCAGAGAGCCAGCAATCCTAAGCAATACTCTAGGACTCAAATCTAGCAACCTAATAGAAGCCCAAAAGCAACCAACCGAACCACTAGAACATCCTCCTCTTCATTGCATTGATTCCACGATCACACGATGCATTTACCTGCACCAGAAACACAAATTGAGATGCATGAGTATTTGATAAACACTCAGTGAGGCATTCCTCCAATCTATTGGGCTATACACACAAGCAATTGAGATACTCTAACCATCAAACAACAATCATGAAACAAATCAGGCACTGCATCGACCGATGCCAAACTTGCATCGACCGACACCAAAGGGGATTGCATCGACTGACGCATGATCTGCATCGACCGATGCAAGGTTCACTTGCATCGGCCGACACTCACATTGCATCGACCGACGAATGCTCGACATTTTACGAAAAACCCTAGTTGCATCGACTGACGCCTCCACATGGCATCAACCGATGTTCCTAGGTAAATCGCGCTGTCCTCGCATTTGCATCGACCGACGCACAAAGTGCATCGACCGATGAACATGCCGAGCATTGTTTTCCCCAAAGCTTCCCGCCGGATCTTTGTTCCTACAACCATCAAACTCGATCCCAAGCCGCAAGAAGGCTTCACAAAGCCTCTAATAGCGTTCTAACAAGCCAACAACAGATAAACAAGCAGATCAGAGAAATTTCAAGCTTAGATAAGCTTGATAGACAAGGGATTATCAGTGATAGAAAAGGGATTACATAATATTCTATTTCCATATGTATATGATATTGCTTGCACAACATTCATCCACACTTGTATATATACGTGACATAGTATAATGAGAAGGGGCATCGAGTCTTCCTTTGTAACATAGTATCAGAGCCCAAAAAATAATAAAGAAAAAAAAATTGCAGCCTCCTTCTTTTTCTTCTTCCTCGTCCTCTTGTTCCCCTTCTCTCTTCACAAACTCTGTTTGTACTCTCTCTCTTCACAAACTCTGTTTGTACTCTCTCTCTTCTTCTCTCCGTTTTACTCATTTTACGATGGCTCAACCGGCTCACAAAGCTTTCACCGTGATTCATATTAAGTCACACATCCCTATTGTACTCGACATGCAAAAAATGAATTACGATGCTTGACGTGAGCTTTTCGAAACTCATTGCTACAGTTTCGGTGTTTACAGTCATCCCGATGGTACATCCACTCCAGCCAACGACGACGACACTCCTTGGAAGGAACGCGACGGTGTCGTCAAAATGTGGATATATGGCACCATCTCCCCTTCTTTTCTCAACACCATCCTTAAAACCCGTAGCAGCGCTCGTCAGATCTGGACATTCATCGAGAATCTCTTCCGCGACAACAAGGAGGCACGCGCAATTCAACTTGACAATGAACTTCGCTCCCTTACCATCGGTGACCTCTCCGTCCATGACTATTGTCAAAAGCTAAAGACACTCTCAGATCTCTTAACTAACGTTGATTCTCCTGTCACGGAACGAGTCGTGGTCATGCACATACTCAATGGCCTCACCGAGAAATATGACAACAGCAACAACATCATCCGACATCACCAACCGTTTCCATCATTTGCTACTGCTTGCTCCATGCTGGTTGAGGAGGAGCGTCATATCTCCAAACAGATCAAAACCGGAACATCTACCACCATCGGATCTTCATCTCAAACTGCGTTGTATACTTCCCCCGGTGGAAACCACAACAACAACAACAACGACAGCAATCCCTGTCACAACAACCCCCATGGCGGTAACTACAATGGGGGTAGAAGACGTGGCCGCGGACGTGGCAGAGGACGTGGTCACCAACAATGGAACTGGGGCAACAACTGGCGCATGCCACTTCCATGGTTCCAAACACCGGCATCCGCACCACAGTGGCCACAGCGGAACTGGCCCCAACAACCTCCCATGGCGTATATGAGAACACACAACTTCCGCCAAGTCTAGCTGCGGCGTTTCGAACTATGATGGCAATTGGTACATGGACACCGATGCTACGTCTCACCTCACGTCACAGCCAGGTACCCTACATTCTCTTTTTAATTCGAGCTCTTCCCCATCGGTTGTCGTCGGTAACGAATCCTCTATTCCCACAAATTCTTTTGGTCATTTATCATTTTTTCTAAAAACTGACATTTGCATCTTAGAAATGTGCTTGTTTGTCCCTCTATTATCAAAAACCTTGTCTCGGTTCGCCAATTAACTATATATAACCTTGTTTCTGTGGAATTTGATCCGTTTGGTTTTTGTATTAAGGACCTTCGTTCTCCGATGTAATAGCACCGGTCCTCTATACTCCATCACTTCACCACCATCGGCCACTCCATCTTCTATGTCTCCACAAGCCATGCTCTCAACGGTTCCCAACACTTTGTTGTGGCATCGTCGTCTCGGACACTTGGGAAACACAACTCTTAACTCTCTTATTTCTTCTCGTCTTATAAATTGTTCTAAAACTGACATGCCTCTTTGCCATGTTTGTCAGTTGGGGAAACACACTCGATTACCATTTGATTCTGTTATTTCTCATGTTTCTGAACCTTTTGAAATTGTTCATTCTGATGTCTGGACCTCACCAGTTCCCAGCATCACAGGAATAAAATACTATGTTATTTATCTCGATCATTTTACTCACTTTCTTTGGGTTTTTCCATTGCGCAAAAAGTCCGACGTATTCTCAACCTTTTTAACATTCATGGCTTATGTGCCTAATCAATTTGGCTGCAACATTAAAGCTTTACAATGAGATAATGGTGGTGAATATCAAAACCAAACGTTTCTCACTCATCTCTCCACCCATGGCATCGTCCCTCGCTTCTTTTGTCCTCATACTTTTCAACAAAACGGCAAAGCCGAACGCACTCTCCGCACACTTAACAACTGTTTTCGTTACCTCTTGATTCAAGCATCAATGCCTCCTCCATATTGGGTCGAGGCACTTATGATGGCAACTCACTTGTTCAACATCCTACCATCTTCCTCCATCAACAATTCAACTCCTTTCACAAAACTCTTCAACAAACCACCCAGCTACAATCATCTTCGGGTTTTTGGCTGCTTATGTTACCCAAATCTCCTTCCCGTCGCACCTAATAAACTCGCTCCTCGTTCTACAGCTTGTGCATTCCTCGGATATCCACCTAATCACAGAGGATACCGCTGCCTTGATCTTACCACTCACAAGGTAATTATCTCTCGTCATGTTATATTCGACGAGTCCAACTTTCCTTTCTCCAAAAATGTTCCAAACACTCCTCCTCTGATTCTTGAACCACCCGTACCTTTGTCACCTTCACCTTTTCTTCGTCTCAACCCCATCGAAACACCAAAACCCTCGGCCGTTCCGCAGCCGCCTCCCTCTCCGGTACCGGTACCCTTGCCGGCTCCGGCTCCACAAGCGGTTCCTCCACCTGCGCCATCTTACCCTATGATGACATGCAGTAAACAAGGTATCTCTAAACCTAGGCAACCACTATCTCTTCATACTACCACCCTATCTCCTCTTCCTTCCTCTCATCTTAAAGCCGTAGAGGATCCTAACTGGAATCCAGCCATGCATGAGGAGTATAACGCTCAAATTAAAAAGAGGACGTGGGATCTTGTACCACGGCCCGAGAACACTAACATTGTGCGTTCAATGTGGCTTTTTACCCATAAATTTGGTGCAGATGGCAATCTTTCTAGGTATAAAGCATGCTTGGTGGCGAATGGGAAATCACAAGAAGTGGGTATCGATTGTGATGAGACCTTCATTCCAGTCGTCAAGCCAGCCACCATCCGCCTCGTTCTAGAACTGTCTCTCTCTCGCAAACGGCCGATCCACCAACTCGACATAAAAAATGCCTTCCTCAACGGCACCGTCGATGAAACGGTGTACATGCATCAACCACCGGGCTTCCTTGATCCAGAAAAACCTGATCACGTCCGCTTACTCCGGTGCTCCCTCTACAGCCTCAAACAGGCTCCAAGAGCTTGGAATCACCGCTTCGCTCAGTATGCACATCGTATTGGTTTTGTCCAGAGCAAATTTGACTCGTCTCTTTTCGTTTACCATCACCACACTGGCACAACATATCTTCTTCTCTATGTTGACGATATTGGTCTCACCGCTTCGTCAACGCAACTACTCAACCAGATCATTTCTTCCCTCAACAACGAATTTGAGATGACCAACCTCGGGGAGCTTCACTACTTTCTCGGTATCGCCATCAAAAGGAACACCTCTGGCCTATTTCTCAATCAACGCAACTACGCGGCGGATATTCTTCATTGTGCTAACATGACACACTGCAACCCTTGCACAACTCCGGCCGATACTCGCACCAAACTCGAAGCCGCCGTTGGTCCCTCTGTCGAAAACCCAACACTCTACCGGAGCCTCGTCGGCGCCCTACAATATTTAACATTCACTCGCCCAGACATCTCTTTTGCTGTCTAACAAGTCTGCTTATTTATGCATGATCCACGTGAGATTCATTTTAAAGCACTTAAACGTATTCTTCGGTATGTTAAAGGCACGCTTGACTTTGGACTCCAGCTATATCCGACCACATCCACTGGTTTAGTTGCTTACATTGATGCTGATTGGGCGGGGTGTCCTACGACCCGACGCTCCACTTCAGGCTACTGCATCTTCCACGGTGACAACCTCATTTCATGGTCTGCCAAGCGCCAGCACACCATCTGCCGTTCCAGTGCTGAAGCCGAGTATAGAGGTGTAGCTAATGCCGTCGCGGAGACAAATTGGCTTCGTAATATTCTCCTTGAGCTCCACCGTCCTTTGTTAAAAGCCACCTTGGTGTACTGTGACAATGTCAGCGCCATTTATCTCTCTTCCAACCCAGTCCATCATCAACGCACGAAACATGTCGAGATCGACCTACATTTTGTGCGTGAACGTGTTGCCCTCGGCGCTGTCAAGGTTCTACACGTTCCTTCTTCACACCAATATGCGGACATCTTTACTAAGGGACTACCAACTCCTTTATTCAATGAATTTCACAATAGTCTCAGCATCATTCCCAATGACACTACGACTGCGTGGGAGTGATAGATAAGGGATTACATAATATTCTATTTCCATATGTATATGATATTGCTTGCACAACATTCATCCACACTTGTATATATACGTGACATAGTATAATGAGAAGGGGCATCGAGTCTTCCTTTGTAACAAAGCCATGGTCATGCAAGAACAGCCTCAAATCTCCCAAAAACCTCAAGAACAGAAAGAACTCTTTTCCTCTCTTTTCTTTTCTCCAAAAACTGCCTAACCTCGGCCACAACACGACATAACCCTTTTATAAGCGGTTTCAGGGTTTTTCCTAACCCCATAACACAACGTTTAGCTTAAACTCGTCCGCACCGAACCAACCTTGCATCAACCAATGCACATAGTGTATCGACCGATGCATCTCTTAAACCGGGATTCTGGTTCACGGATGTTACAACTATTTGGTTCGCAGATGTTACAAATTTTTAAATGTAAGCCATTAAACAATGAACTTTTAAATGTAGACTATATAAAACATGAACTTTCAAATTTAGGTCATTCAAACTATTTAACTTTGTTGAAGGCCATAAAAATACATCATCTTTTATTGACTAGAAATTTTTGGACATCAAGTCAAAATTGACTTGATATTAACGGGCGATTGGGGACTAGCCGTAGGGGCTTTAATTTTTTTAAAAATCTTTAAAGTTTTATTTTCTTCAATCGTACTTTAATATTTTAACAGCCTTAAAAGCGCTCTTCAATTTTGTCGGAGCCAAATTCCCCTTATCTGTTCTTGTTATGCTTTTTTATTTAAGCCTACTATTTATAACTTTTTTTGTTTAAGTCACAACATATAAAAAAATTAAAGTTACATCCATTTAAAAGTAACCGCCATAAAAGTGGTAACCAATCACCCCCTAAGTCTGCTAAATACCAATGTTCTAAAATACGGCTTATACGGCCATATATACGGTCATTAAACGATATACAGTGACCCATTGTACCGTTTTTAGTCTAAGGATTTAATATATACGGTTTGGTTGAATATGATTACTTATACGGCGTATATATGGACGTATATCCAATTATCGTATATACGGTATGTTTTTCTTTTTTTACCTTCATTCAAAGTTCAAACTACAAACCTATAAATTGCTAAAACCCTAAGCTTTATTATCGTTTTTTCTACTACTGTGAGTCACGTAGGTTGTTTACTATCGAATTAGAGAGTCTTCAGGTTTGATTTACTCTCCTTCTCTTTTTTTGATTTTGATATTTCGTTTTTGGCTATATCATCTATCATTGTTGTCTTGTTGATTAGAGAACTATCAACACTCTGCTTTATCATCTACCATTTTTGAGTTTGAGTTTTGATATTGCAAGTCGCATAAAGCAATCTGTTTTAGTGATTTAATATCAACACTCTGTTTTAATATCAAAACTCTGTTTTGATCTCGTCAAACAGAGTTACGAATCATTTTTGTTGGAATCTCACTGCATAATTGTCTTTTTTTGATTCTCTTGTTTTATTATCTCACTGCATAATTGTCTTAGCTTTATAATCGTTTTTTTACCTTTATTCTCTTGTTTTGATATCGCAAGTCGCAACTCTCTGTTTTAATATTAACACTCTGTTTTGATCTCGTCAAACAGAGTACGGATCGTTTTTTTTTAGAATCTCACTGCATTTGTCTTTTGTAGTTTTTTTGCAGAAGTTAATCAAGTTCCAATGGATTCTGGATTGGATGAGGAACCTAGTGGAGCATCAGATTCAACAGTTTTGAAGAGAAACTGGAAAGATGTTGCTTGGGAATATGGAATGTTGTCTGATTCGAAGAATCTTGACAAAGTTAAATGCAAATTGTGTGGGAAAGAATTTTTAGGAGGTGCTTACAGGATAAAAGAACACATTGCCAAAATTCCTGGAAACGTTTCTGCTTGTCCAAGATCATCAAAGGATGATCAAGAGAAATGCAAGAATGCTATCGAGGAAGCAAAGAAGAAGAAGAAGAAGAAGGTAACTCTAGATGATGAGCTGCGGCAAACAGTTAATGTTCATGGCAGTGGAGATATGGATGATGTGATTGAACTTGAAGAAATGGGTTCAAGAAAGATGCAAAGGACACTTGGTCCAATGGATAAGTTTGCAACAAACATCAATCCAGAATCTAGACCTCTTCCAACTAGGCAACAAAATATCAATGATGCTCTTTGGAAAGAGAAGCTACAGAAGGTTCAGCAATATATTGCTAGGTGGGTGTACGCTTCAGGTGTTCCTTTCAATACTATAGCAAACGATGAGTTTAAGCTAATGGCTGAAGCTATAAGACAATTTGGTCCAAGAGTCACACCACCAAGTCAACACCAACTTCGAGAGCCTTTACTTAAGGAAGAGGTTGATAGAGTTCATGGTTTGCTGAAACCACAAGAAGAAGAGTGGAAGAAGAATGGGTGCACGGTGATGACAGATGCTTGGTCTGATCGAAAGAGGAGAAGTATCATGAATCTATGTGTTAATTACAAAGGAGGTACAATGTTTCGCTCATGTAAAGATAGTTCAGATGAGGCTCATACAGGTGGATATATTTCTGAGTATGTCAAAGGCTGCATTGAGGAGATTGGTGAAGAGAATGTAGTTCAAGTGGTTACTGATAATGCTGCTAACAATATGACTACGGCAAGAATGATGAAAGAGATCAAGCCGAGTATATTTTGGACATCATGTGAGACTCACTTCATCAATTTGATGCTTGAAAGCATATCAAAACTCACAAGGTTCAAAGGCACAATTCAGATGGCAAAAGACTTCACAATCTTCATATATGCTCACCATATGATATTGGCCTTGATGAGAACATTCACAAATAGGACAGACATTGTGAGACCTGGTGTTACTAGATTTGCATCATCATTTCTTACTTTGCAAAGTCTCTTGGACAAGAGGGATCAACTAGCAGCCATGTTTTCTAGCGGTGAGTGGAGAAACTGCAAATGGTCAAAACATTCCAAAGGAATGAAGGCATTTAACACAATGATGAGTGTTAAATTTTGGAATGAGGTGATAATGTGCTTGAAAGTTTTTGGACCATTGGTCAAACTGCTTCGACTTGTTGATGGAGATAAGAAGCCTACAATGGGATTTCTGCATGGAGAACTAATATAAGCAAAGAAACAGATCAGTGATGGATTAAAACATGTGGAAAAAAATGTGAAGCCGATATTGAGTATCATTGAAGAAAAGATTAAAGGTCGACTTGACAATCCTTTGCATCTAACAGGTTAGTGTTGAACCCATACTACTTCTATAAAGATTCAAGCCAAGCCTCCAGCGATGAGGCATCAATTGCAGTCTTTAAGTGTGTCTCTGCATTTTTCCCCAATGATGTCAACACACAATGTCAAGCCATCAACTCTGAACTGGCGGGTTACAAAAACAAAGAAGGGAACTTTGGAAAACAATGGGCCATCCTAGGCTGCCAGAAGGAGGATTATGATCCAGGTATTCTTCAAACAAAGCACGATCCTGTTTTTTTCAAATAGAGCACGAGTATATAGTTGCATCATCGTTTCTTTGCATCATCGTTTCTTTGCATCGTCGTTTCTTTGCATCGTCGTTTTTTTGTATCATCGTTTCATTGGTTAATACATAGCACAATCATGCTTTATTAAAACATAGCACGATCCTGTTTTTTTTCAAACAGAGCATGAAATTGCTGCAATTTTTTCTTTGTATCATCGTTTCATTGGTACACTTGCAGGTTTTTTTCAAACAGAACACTTGCAGGTTTTTACAGAACACGAGCATGTATTTCTACTTCTACTCCATCACGAGCATGACTCACTTATTTACTTAGATCATTTACATTGGTTTATATTTTACATTTTTAGTTTATTGGTGGGAAACATATGGAAATGTTGTTCCTAATTTAGCAAAAATGGCTAAGAGGATTTTGGCTTTGACTACAAGTTCATCCGGATGTGAACGAAACTGGAGTACATTTGGAGGGGTTAGACTTTATTTTGCTCTAATTTTCAATTACCTTGTTTTTTATGCATATAGTTTAATGGTTCAGTTAATTTATATTGCTCCCTACTATTATATGTAGGTACATACAAAGAAACGAAACAGACTTGCGGTAAGTCGAATGAACAATCTTGTGTATGTTCAATTCCATTTAGATTGATGAACCAAAGGAAGAGACAAAAGGAGAATAATGTTGATATATTGGTTGTGAATCATGGTACTAATGCTCAATCATGGTTAGTTGATGGGATTTCCAATGATGGAGAGGACTCACAATTCGATTTACAAGGTGATATAGGTGAAGAAGAACCATTTCGATCAACCATTGATGATGGAGATCAAATTAGAGAGTTAGATGATGAAGATGATTTCATATCCGACAATGAAGAAGAACTTGATGATATTGATTGCGAGTCTGACGATGACCAGATTCTAGAAGTTGATGGAGAAGAAGAACTTGAAGTTTAAAATTGGTTTATTTTTCTGTTTTGTGTTGCAATTTCAATTATTGAGTTTTAGACTACTTGGGGTTACAATAAAAGGTTGATACTATTGGTTTGACAATTTTATGAGTATTTTTGCAGAGATTTTGATATTTATTTGTTTTTATTATATATATTTAATTATTTTTGTTTAATATATTTATAAATTATTATATCTATATATATATATATTGGTAAAATATTTTTACCGTATATATCCCGTATATACAGCCGCGAATACAGCTATACGCTAAACGGTAGTGCACCGCCCGGCTAGCGCCTAACGTATTTTAGAACATTGCTAAATACATACAAGGATCAAGATCACAAGCAAAAGGAGCACCACAAATGTAGCATAGAAAAACCTAGGATTTAGAATAAAGTGATCAATTCTATGAATCTAAAACAAGGTGATCAATCCTTTAAACTTCAATGTAGTGTCCTAAATACTCCCTCCGTTTCAAAATTTAAGATATTTTAGCCAAAGCACGCATAATAAGAAATGTTTATTTTTAAAATGTTTAACCAATCAAAAACAAGACTGCATAAAATAAATAATAATAAAATATATAAGTAGTCTAAAAGTTGCCTCAAAAATTGAAAACATCTTATATTATGAAACAAGCAAAAACCTCTAAAACATCCTATATTATGAAATGGAGGGAGTATATGAAAAAGACTAAAGAAAAAAAAACAAAAAGACATAAAAGACATCACAAAACGACAAAAACATAGTATGAAATGAAAGACAAAAGACACTAAAAGCACCATATATCACATTATCACTTGTTTTGTTAGCATATTTAATGTTATGTCGAGTTTGGCTTGGTTGACTAAACTTGATGTCTAAAAAATTCCAATTAATGAAGGTGGATGTTTTAAATGGCTTACAACAAAATTCATGGTTTAAATGGATCATATCTTAACAACATCTAGCCTCGTAGTGTAGTCCAGCATACATGTTTTTATCATCAATGAAAATCTATGGTTAATATATATATATATATATTTTCATAAATCTCCTTCATTACACACACGCAAAAAAAAAAAAAAAAGGCAAGAAAGAAGGTTTTGCCTATTTTCTTCAAAAAGATACATGAACAGAATATTGAATGCTTTTCGAATTCACATAAATATCATTTTTACATAAGAAAAATAAATATTAAACATCCAAATAAAAAATAAATAGTTTTGGTACTTTTAGTTAATTTTTAATTAAATAATATATCGAGTAAAATGATAAATAATAGGGTATTATGATGATGGAAAAAATTGCTTGTTCTATTCTTGTTGGTTCTTCATTTCTTAACCATTAATCACTTAGTGACCCATATACTTTTCAATATATATTACTCCCTCTATTTCATAAAAAATGTCATTTTTACACATTTTACACAAATTAAGAAAACATTGAATTATACATATATATCCCCTATTTAATATTAATAGTTTAATTAGTTTTATATAAGGGTAAAATTAAAAAAACAATTATGTAAAAATACATTGGAAATGTAAAAGGACACTTAAAACTCTAAATGACACTCTTTATGTGATAGAGGGAGTAATAACTATGGTTTATAATGGTTTTTACATGTTTTCACATTTTGTTAGTTTTTAGATATTTCATTTTTCTTATGGGGGTTTTGGATTCATGCATCTCATTAATTACTAATTGATTTCTCTCTTTTTTATTTTGGTCAAAGTTAATTACAATGTCTTTCTCTATACATCCAATCTATTTCATATATGTTGACTTAATCATCAATTTTTTCTGGTCAACACTAATTAATGTATTAATTGTGATTTATAATGTTCTTGTCTGTTTTTACATTTAATTAATTTCTATCTACGGTTCCAATTTAATTTGTACGGATTTCTTTTTCTGATTCAAGCAATATCTCTTAACTGCAAATTGATCTCTTACCTTTTATTTTTGGTCAACACTAATTGATGTCAATACAATTCTTGATATTTTTGTATATATATATATATATATATACGCAATATATACAATAATATCCATCAGTTTTATTTTATCATCAAAGATGACTAAAAACATGGTTCTTACAATTTTAATGGTGTTCTTTGTTATTGGTATATGCTCTCTACGTCTCTTCTTCTTTTTTCTTTAATGGTTTTTTGCTTATCGCCCTTATAGTTTTTTAACAGAATTTAAATGATAGTATATGTTTTAAATATGTATTGACAGGAATGGTGATGGAGAAGACGCAAGGACGTATATGTCATGCCTATCTTGTAGGAGCAACTCCTGGTTGTGATACTTCAGACTGTAACTTAGATTGTCGTGACAGGTGGAAAGGAACAGGAACTTGTGAACCACCAGGCCTTTCACGAGAAGACCAGACCTGCTACTGCAGTTTTAATTGTTAAAATCGATTTTTCCTTTATTATCTATAAACAATCACCAAATATAATTTAATAAAATAATGGGTTGAAAAAAAAATAGAATATTGCGATCTTTTCTAATTTTGATGTGAATGTTTCATTTCAGAAGTTTTGGTTCGATTTTAAATTATGCTGCATATATGTTGGATCTCGATTCTCAACATGAACTTCGTCCTCATTAAAATTCAACCAATTAAAATTCAACCAATTTAATGGGCCTAATAAGGCCCGTTAAAATTCAACCAATTCAATTTAAAACATATCAAATGTTTAATATATTATTTTATTAATCTGCCATCAGCGACTCTCGTTTAATCTGCAACTGCAATACAACTACCATATACTAATTTGTAGCAGAAACCAAAACAGTTTATTTTTTTCTATTTTTTAAAGATATATTACTATAGTTTATAAAAAAAAACATATGACATATGAAACAAAAAAAGTTTAAAAACTATTAGGATTAATAATATTTAAACTTAAAATATATTTAAAATATAACTTAATAGTTATTAATAATTAGATTACAATGAAACTACAATATAATATTCCAATCTATATGTATATATACTAGATTAGGCCCGCGTATTAACGCGGATTTAAGAAAAATATGTGAAAATTTTTAGTTGTATTTACAATATTAATTTTATTCATTTGATTTTTTAAAAAACTGGATTTAGAGTTCACACTCTCCATCTTGCAATATAATTTCTTCGTATATTATTGCATGATAAAAAATTAGATTTTAATTCTATGCACTCAATCCCAATGAGTAACATTTATAATTTTCATATAAAAAATGTGCATTGTATCAAATTTATACCTTAATTAATATATTTTTAAAAAAAATAATAAAACATACTCCAAAACATCAATCTTTATGAGACAGAGCGAGTAGTTCTCAAAAAAAAAAACTGAAACCTAATTTTATCTCATATTTGAAAAAGTAACAATATCTTAAATCTATTTGTTTCATATTTTGTAATACCATAAGTAATAATTTTACTACTTTTCCAACATTGTCATAAATTAATCAAAAATTTAAAGATGTTATTATGAAAAAATTATTTGTTTATGTAAAGGTGAGTATCCACAATCCTTTTTCTTTTAGGATTAATAATTGAGAGTATAAGTTATTTAATTATGGTATTATAGTAATTAATTGTATAATTTTCTTAATTCTTTTTCTTATAGACTTTGTAATTTTAAATTATAATTAGTACTACTTTTTATATACATATATGAGCTATCTTTATATATTTATTAAATTGTTTAAATTTTTAATTTCTTATAATTCACAAATATGTTAAAAAAAGTTTTTTTTATAACACATGGCAAAATCTGTAATTGTTAAATTAAAACGTGTCACGATCACATGAGCTACTAACTTTGAAAACTAAGGTTTATATAATAACATAATATTGAAACACTGTCAAATCATTCACCGATTGAAAAACTTAAGAAAATTACATTAATTTCTTATTTTGATTATCTTATTTTTCTAACATTATGTTAATCACTAATTTTAACACATTAAATCTTTTTATACTTTAATCACTTTTCTGTATAAATTTATTTTTACTATATGATTATAATAAATAATAATTGCAATTAAATTGCAAATATTTTCCTTATTAATTGCACATATTTTCCTATCGAAATTAGTAATTTAAAAGATAATTTTCCTATTAGAATTAGTGATATAATAGATTACTTTTGGTTTTATATACTTTCAAAAATCTTAATTGTAATCCTTTTCTTTTTATTTTTTAATTTTCTTATAATTATTAAATAAATTTTCTTTTCACACATGTCAAACTATTATCGATATATTTGACACATGTCACGATTATATGACTTACTAACTTTGAAAACTAAGGTTTATATAATAAGATATATACATTTTTCATTAAAGGTAATGTAGTTATGTAAAATATCATACTTACTCTTTTTTTTTGGATATTTTTTACATTAATGCACACAAATTAAAAACTTATTTATTTTTTGTTAATATTCAAACTAAAACATTGTTTAAAATATCATACTTATAATTTTATACTATGAAATGTATGACCGAGCAACGATTGTTTCTTTTCGACAGGACGCTTAGAACTAAGAGAATGACTATTCTTCTCAGCATATTTGAATGAGTTTGCAAGGATATTGCCATTGTACAAACTATAAATGTTGGTGCCAAACTAGACCAAACTAAATGAAAACATAAAAAAGACAGATACAGGTTTTGCAATTGATATACTGATGTTACACGTACATTATTTTATATCAGTGCCTCTTGCATGAAATGAACAGCCAATTTTACGCAGCTCTCAGCAGACGTTTTAAACGAAAGGAGCGATTTTGTTTTGAGTTCAAAATCAACGGTTCTAAAGTAAGATTTATTATCTTTCAACATGCATCTGTAGTAGTATAGATATGGTGACTGTTGTATTCTTGTATACATATTAGGTGCGTTCATGGTCATGTTGAGTTTGAGTGCGACGTAATGATTTTTAAAAGACAAGGTACAAATCATCTCATATTATATGGTATCAGTATTTTTAATTAGAGATGTTTGGTAATCGGAAACGTACTCAAAGCCTTTCGCAGTTAACTTCACACTGATACTATGGAGAATCCTGAGGGAATAAGGAGAGATGTAGCCATAACTGATGGAGTGAGGCCGACTGGTTCGTCGGTTGTGGAAGCAACGGTAGCAGATGTGGCAGTGGCGGGCCGCTATTTGGTTTGAAGAGTTTTAGTCTTGTGGAATTTTTACCTCTTTACCATGCAACCTCAATAGTTACTCGCCTCAATAGCTCATACAGATCCGAAAATCGCTGTAGAGTGTTCATCAACCCGAGCTTCCAACCTCGTCATCCTTTCCTCCATCGGAATCTTCTCCAGAACAGGCTCCGCCGTCTCCTTCTTCGTTGCGTCTCCCGCTTGAGATCTTGTTTCAACCATCCTTTGCTCTGAGAATCGTCTTCGCTCTGATACCTTTGATACAAACAACTCACAATCACTCAAATCATACGATCAAGTCACCAAATAATCAATTTAGTATTCATGAAACACCAAATCGACAAGCCAGCTCTCAAAGCGAGAGAAGCCCAGCCAAATATTTTTAGGGATTTTTACAAGTTTTTTCTGATAACGATTCGATAAATCAAAAGGAAGAAGAAAACACATGATATAGACACCCTCCAACGGCCTTCTAAGCCGCTTAATCCATGCCATCCACGTGTTCGATCGAGATTAGCTTCCATATAAGTTGTCTCCAAGATGTTTCCACAGTGTCCCCTTCGCACGTGCTCTTCACTCCACTCACACGTGTGGTTCTGCATCATTCTTCTTCTTCCTGATTCCAATTGAATTGATCTTGTTAGCTCTGAAATTGAATTCTATGATCTGAACGCGTTTGGTATGGATATTGAATTTACGAAATTTGGAAACTTTAGTTCGTGCACTATACGTATTTGCAGCTGCATATATTGTCATTAGCAACTTCTTGTTGCTTGATTCTCAGTGAAGTCTTACTGTTTTTCTATTTAAACATATAAAATTCAGATCTTGAATTGATCTGTAGCTGTGTTTGAGAGAGATTTAATGTCAGTATATTTATCTGCTCTCCAAAGCGAATTGGCAGATTGGAAAATTGTAGCGTTGTTATCCTTTACTCGATCTGAGATTCTGAACTTATGCATTCAGAATCATTTAAAGAAAAAACTTACGTATTCAGGTATACTTTTGTTGTGGTAAATTGAGGAGCATTACGTGGCTCAAGGTTTGAGTATTGTTGGATAGTGGATACTTTCATGCGAACGAGAGGTTTGATGATGTCGAGCTCTGTGGTGTGGCTAAGAACATTGGTGATCACATCTCTCGCTATTTCCCTGATAAGACTGAAAATGGATATCGGATATATTTAGCTCAATTGATATACAAAGCAGGTGTTTAGATCATCATCTTATCTAAATCACTTACTCTTAGATCCCACGCAGGAGAAATTGCACATCAATATTGCATGAGGAACCAGGTACACTGTATCTCTTTATTTATAAGCTGAGGTGAACCGCCTTAAGCTAGATATTTTATCTGCAGAACCACGTGCTTCCATCGTAACACTCCTCGTAAAATATCTGCATCCAACGGTCATCTTAATTTGCATTTTCGCACGTGCCCCTCGTAGCACGTGTTGGCTTCTTCCTCACGTAAACCTGTAGTGGTTTATCAATACCCCCTCCCCTTCACCAACAAGCTTGTCCTCAAGCGATAGAGTTGGGAATTGCTGACGAAGCTCCTTCCAATTCTCCCAAGTTTTTTCATGTGCAGGTAAGCCACGCCACGAGACCAAGGCTTCCAACTGGCCTTGGGGATTGTAACGTGTAGCCAAAACCGCCTCAGGTACCAAGACCAGTTCATCATTGTCCGAAAAATACGAATGTAATGGTAGAACCTGATGATAAGAACCCAGTACTTGCTTCAACTATGAAACATGGAAGACTGGGTGAATCTTCGAGGACGGTGGTAATTGCAGGCGGTAAGCAGCCTTGCCCACGCGTTCGATGATTTTGAATGGCCCATAAAACTTAGCAGCCAGCTTCTGGCAGATACGCTTGACCACAGACTGCTGGCGATAGGGACGCAACTTAAGGTAGACCCACGAGTCCACCGCAAAGTCAACGTCCCGGCGGTGTTTGTCAGTGTTATTCGTCATTAGTTGCTGAGCGTGAAGCAAGTGAGAGCGGATAACAACAAGCATGGAGTCCCTCTCCAGAAGCATCTTCTCCAGTTCGAAATTCTGAGTAAAACGAGCTTCATAGGGGAGCAGAGGAGGAGGATCCCGACCGTACACCACCTTGAAGGGAGTGGACTGCAGAGACGTGTGGAAGGAGGTGTTATACCAAAGTTCCGCCCAAGGAAGAAACTTGGCCCAAGAGCGAGGGTGAGCAGAGGTAAAACACCGCAAATACGTTTCCAGACAGCGATTAAGGACCTCAGTTTGGCCATCCGACTGGGATGGAAAGCAGTATTGTACTTGAGCTTTGTTCCTGCCTGTTTGAAACAATCTTTCCAGAAGTTGCTGAGAAAAATGCGGTCCCTGTCGGAGACAATAGAAGCCGAAATCCCGTGCAGGCGAACCACCTCGTGAATGAACTTTTGAGCCAAGTCCTGAGTAGTAAACGGGTGGCGTAACCCCAAGAAATGGCCAAACTTGCTGAGGCAATCCACCACAACCAAGATGACGTTAACACCTTGAGACATAGGCAATCCCTGATAAATTCCATGCTCACTTTCTCCCAAACCCGAGCTGGGATAAGCAAAGGTTGAAGAAGTCCTGCAGGAGAGAGAGTGGAGGTCTTGTGAGTCTGACAAACCTCACATTCGGCGACATAATGCTGGAAATCCTTGAGCATCCACCACCAATGGAAAGACAACTGAATGCGTTTTAGTGTTTTGAGAACACCAGAATGGCCGCCAAACGGACTGTCAAGAAAGAGCTCCAAGATGAGGGGAATATGTCGTGACTGAGGAGGAAGAAGTAATCAGTTCTTGTGCCAAATTTTACCCTCCCTAACATCATAACCGCGGTCCGCCAACACCTGTGGATCTTTTTTAAGCAGACGCTGCAAGTCGACACTGCTTTGAATCTCCTTGTAAATGTCTTGCAGGTGCAAGCTGGTGGGGACGGTCAAGGCGAATAAACTCAGAGTAGAGACCAGAACTGGAGTGCGTTAAATCCGGGATAAGCCATCTGCTGCTTTGTTGTGAATACCAGGCTTATAAAGAATTTCAAACTCGTAAGGAAGCAGCTTGATTAACCATTTTTGGTAATTCATGGTGACCTCCCGCAGTTCCAACAGGAATTTGAGACTTTTCTGGTAAGTATGGACCACAAATCGGCGTCCCAATAGGTAGTGTTTCCATTTCTGTACCGCCAGAACAATGGCCATTAACTCCTGTTCGTAAACCAGCTTCAGTTGTTCCTTATCAGTGAGGCCATGGCTGAAAAAAGCAACAAGACGTTTGTCCTGCATCAAGACGGTGCCTAAGCCAAAACCAGAGGCATCGGCTTCGACAATGAAGAGCTTGGAGAAATTTCGTAAAGCCAGAACCGGTGCAGAGGCCATTGCAGTCTTCAAATGTTCAAATGCCACATGCGCCTCAGAAATCCAGTCAAAGCTATCTTTACGCAATAACTCCGTTAAAGGACGAGCAATCATGCCATATCCACGAACAAAGCCAGCGGTAATAGCCCGTGAGGCCAAGCAATCCTTGCAATTCCTTCACGGTACGGAGAGAAGGCCATTTGGTCATCGCCTGTGTCTTTGCAGGGTCCGTGGAGACTCCATCAGCAGAGATGACGTGACCAAGGTATTCGATACGAGATTGAGCAAAAAGGCACTTCTTCATGTTGGCAAAGAGGCGATTAGCAGCAAAGATCTGCATTACCACTCGCAAATGAATAATGTGATCCGAGAGTGTGGCACTGTAAATCAGCACATCATCGAAGAAGACTAGAATGAACTGACGAAGGTATGGTCGAAACAGCTCATTCATGAGTCCTTGAAAAGTTGCTGGAGCATTTGAGAGGCCAAAGGGCATGACAAGAAACTCATAGTGGCCGTCATGAGTGTGAAAGGCAGTTTTCTCAATGTCCTGTTCCTTCATGCAGATCTGGTGGTATCTTGCACGTAAATCAAGTTTGGAAAATACTCGAGCACCGTGGAGTTCATCCAGGAGCTGATCAATGATAGGGATAGGAAACTTGTCTGGAACAGTGGCTCTGTTTAACGCCCTGTAGTCCACACAAAATCGCCACGACTTATACTTCTTGCGAACTAAGAGAACTGGACTAGAAAAAGGACTATGGCTGGGACGGATGGTACCCGCCTGCAACATTCCTTGACCAGTGTCTCCATTATCTCCTTCTGTGTTGTAGGGTAACGGTAGGGACGCACACTGACCGCCTGCACCCCATTCACGAGAGTGATCGCATGTTCTCGGCCCCTGACAGCAGGTAGTCCAGTGGGTTCCTCAAACACGTGAGCATACTTCTGCAACACTCGAGAAACATCAAGATGAGTGAGCTGGTCCTGTTGGTGAAGCACTGTACTAGAACAAGCGATGGTGTGGTGCTCATCTACAAAAGGCTCTGTGAGTAGGAGAGCACTGTTAGACACAGGGGAGTTTGGTTCCCCAAACAAGCGCACCAATTCACCCTGATAATGGAAAGAAAACACCCACTTGTCCCAGTTTACTTGGCAATCCCCCAAGATGCGGAGCCAATACACCCCAGAATGACATCCACCTGACTGAGCTCCAACACAAATAAATCAGAGGTGAAAGTCCATCCTTGCACTTAACTTTACCCTGCGACAGACACCACCACTCATAGCAGTAACACCAATACCCAACACAATGGTCAGATTCTCAGAAGCTTGAATCTGCAGGTTCAAACGTTTAACCAAAGCCGGGGTGATGAAGTTATGCGTCGCCCCACTATCAATCAGCATAGTCACCTCATCATTAGTGATAACCCCACGAAGCTTGGTGGTAAGAGGAGAGGACAAACCCATGTAAGAACTGTAGGAGAGTTCTACATTTTGGCCAGCCTTCACCACCTCATAAACCTCAGGATCTTGGTGTTCCTGTATAACTTCCACCATGTAGTCATCGAGAACCGTGAGGATCTGGAGCTCCTTGTTTGGGCACTCATGACCACGGAACCACTTGCCATGACACTTGAAACACAAGCCTCTACGACGCATGTCATCCAGATCAGCGTTGGAATGGTGTTGTTAAGGACGCAGAGGCACACCGGAGCTCTGTTTCTCCGGAAGTTTACCCACATCTGAAACCACTGGTTTCCCTTTCCAAGTAACCACCGACGTTGACTGCTACGGATGAGTAGACGACTCCAGCTCACCCGCAGGTAACTCCTTCAACATTACTTTGCGTAAGGTGCTAGTTTCCATGGAGAGGGCCACTGCATTCATCTCAGGAAGACTCTGCGGTTTCATCATGTAAACTAACTCCTACATCTCATAGCGCAACCCATTCAAGAAGATACCCTCCAGTTTGTGATCATCCAACCCAGAAACTTGAGCAGAAAGGTCCTCAAAGAGCCGCAGATACTCAGCAATAGTTCCAGTTTGTTTGATACAAAAGAGACTCTGACTATGCCCTTTGATCCGCAAGTTCCCAAAGCGCAACAACAACCGATCCTTGAATTGAAACCAGTTGGAGAAGAGCAACCTGTTAACCTCCCAGTTGTACCAACCCAAGGCATCACCCGCGAGATGAACCGAGACCAGATCCAGCTTCTCCCTGTCATTAAACCCACCAATCCGGAAATATCTCTCTACCAAAGCAATCCACTCGTAAATACCCTCTCCCTCAAACACAGGCATCTCAGAGTTTTTCAACAGATTCTCACGAGATCCAGGGTTAAAATCACAAGGTTTAGAGTCAGCGGTAGAGGGAAAAACCTGTTTATGGACGTCTTGAGAACAAGAGTGATCGACGAAGCTCAATGTCGGCGAGCCGTGATGCTCCTCAGGCGGAGGAAGACGGAGCAAGAGCTTTTCCACCATTTGATGAAGCTGCTTGGAACGCGACCTTTCCTCGTGAAACTGAGTCATAAGCATGTTGATGCGGTCAAACAACTCGGGAATCGGATCCGAGTCAGAACCCGGCGACACCGCAGACTAAATCGGCGACAACTGAGATTCGAGCACCATGATTGCACGAACGCAGCGAGAGAACGATCCGGGTCACGAAGGCACCAATTTGATAAGACTGAAAATTGATATCGGATATATTTAGCTCAATCGATATACAAAGCAGGTGTTTAGATCATCATCTTATCTAAATCACTTACTCTTAGATCCCACGCATGAGAAATTGTACATTCTAATGCATATCACATAAACATAACAACAGTTTCCTCATCAAAGTTTGAAGCTAAATTCTCTCAATTGAAAACCTATATAGCTATATATCCATCCAAACTCTAATCAGTTTTTGGATGAGTGTTACTGTTTCCCTAACATGTACTAAAAGTCTGAAACTTACTAGGAAATACAGATAACCAACCTCCTAAAACAGTGGGGATAGATAGATAGATGGGAGAATGAAAGAGGTACCAACCTCAATAGAGTAAACATTAGTCTGACCAGCAGTATCTTTCTCAACATAGCCAGTCCAACCACGAGGCTTCCGAGGTGGGAATGTTCCCACCACTTTAGTCTTCTCTCCAGCTAACCATTCCATACTCACAGTTCCAACCTGTTGTGTGTTTCAGCCACCAAACCCCCCATCAATAACATCACTTCAATTGTAAAAAGGAACCCACTTTTGTAATAACTTCAATTCATAAACACCAATTCTATTGAAGGTTTCACTAAGTAACCATTCTTGGAGACTTAAATACTAAAATCTTATAAGAAAAGTCTGACTCTTTGTAAGAACCCAATAGCAAAGAACGAAGCAGATACAGATTCAAAGCTTCTTGTTAAAAGAGAAGGGATTGAGTTACCTCTTTCTCGGGAGCACATTCTTCGGCATTACAATCAGCATCAGAAGAAGAAGCTCTGACGACGGAGACGAGAAGTTTCCGTCCGCCGGACTTTGAATTGAGGAATCTGACAAGAGGTTTGGGCGATGCAAAGACGTAGCCGTTCGGGGATAGCAAAACAATATTGCATGAGGAACCACTTACACTGTATCTCTTTATTTATAAGCTGAGATTGTTATGTAATCCGATAGATTCAGCTAACGATCAACGATTGAATCGAATCAATGAACAAAACGAAACGAGAACAGAAAGAAAAAGAACACACGTGATTAACGAGTTCAGGATCCAAACCGGAATCCCTACGTCTCGCCGGAGTAAACCTCCGGAATCCACTAGATCTCTGAGAAACAATCCTTTAGGTTACAATCGCTCAGAACCTCTCTCTTCTCTCTAACTTCTCGAATCTTCTCTCTAACTTCTAACGATCTAACAAAATTGATCAAAACCCCTCGAGAGAAAGACCATTATGCCCCTCCTCGGTTTGTTATAACTCGCACAACAAAGCACGTGACTCCCACGTGACCGATTCTTTCTCTTGAGCTTGTGTAACCTTCTCTTCCACCGAGAGACTCTTCCACACTTAAAGCTTTTCCTGAAGAATATCTAAGTCACAACCTACAGAGGTGAACCGCCTTAAGCTAGATATTTTATCTGCAGAACCATGTGCTTCCATCGTAACACTCCTCGTAAGATATCTCCATCCAACGGTAATCTTAGTTTACATTTTCGCATGTGCCCTCGTAGCACGTGTTGGCTTCTTCCTCATGTAAACATGTAGTGGTTTATCATTCCCTCAGGCACCAATTCTCTTGGTGAACCTCTTATCCTTTACTTTCAAGTACAGGAGTTTCTTTAATCACTAGGTTTGACCATCTTATGTTGCACCTGTTTGCTGTTTGTAGTTTAACAACAAAAAGCTTGAAGCCTTGTCAGAGGGTAAAGAGCGAAGCCCTGTGATGCAGGTTGGTATTTCTAATCACAGCAAATGTTTAAAAAGCTAAGGATAGCATGGATATGAGATTTAGAAGTTAGTCAATTTAGTAAGCACTGAACAAGTTATGCCAAATATAAGATCAAGAGAAAAATGTGAAAGTCTGAGAAGCTCGACTTTTGTAATATTTGGTAACTTATTTGTTAGTCTCGACTTTTGAAGATAGTGATGCTGCAGAAGCAGGTACGTGATTATTATTATGAATCTGTTTCATCTTCCTTATAAAAATAGATCAGATTTTTTAATGTTAAAAGATGATGCTTTTATTTCCACATTGTCTCTGTTCTTCATCTGTTTTGATCGGATTGTTTTAAGGGTTTGTTTCTGTTTTCATGAAATGAATCACCTTTAGGTTTGTTTGATCTGTTTGTGCTTTTGTTTTGATTTGAAGGACGAGCTTTGGAGGAACTCAGAAGTTCATTATACAATGAGCTTAAAACATCAGAAGGAGCTAAAAGGAAACAACAGAGATTTTGTGGCCCTGTTGTTGCAATTTCCTTCAATTTCATTGTTGCTGTTGGAATCATCCTCGCCAATAAACTAGTAATCCCAAATTCCAGATTCCTGTTGTTCTCTGTTTTGCCCATGTCATAGTGATTTGTATGGTTGAATTTTGCAGGTGATGGGAAGAGTTGGATTCAATTTTCCAATCTTTCTAACATTGATTCACTATACTGTTGCTTGGATTCTTTTAGCTTTCTTCAAATCTCTCTCTTTGCTTCCAATGTCTCCTCCATCAAAGACTACACCTTTCTCCTCTCTCTTCTCTCTTGGAGCTGTCATGGCCTTTGCTTCTGGACTCGCTAATACCAGTCTCAAACACAACAGGTTTATTGCTTAATCCATAAACTTCATTGCTCAAATGACCTTTAATAACTCTGTTTCATATTTGAAAGCTTTTGTTTTTTGTTTTGTTTCCAGTGTTGGATTCTATCAGATGGCTAAGATCGCAGTGACACCAACGATTGTTCTTGCAGAGTTTGTTCTTTTCAAGAAAACCATCTCTTCCACAAAGGTTTTTGCTCGATTTTTTTTGTACATTAAGTATCATTACATATTTTTGGTGCTTACTCTGTTTTGGGGTTTTGTTTTGTCCTCACACAACAGGTCATGGCATTAGCTGTAATATCTCTAGGGGTGGCAATTGCGACAGTGACAGATCTAGAATTTAATTTGTTTGGCGCATTGGTAGCTGTGGCTTGGATTATCCCAAGTGCCATCAATAAAATCCTCTGGTCTAATCTTCAACAACAAGCTAATTGGACTGCCCTAGCGTAAGTAAGAAATACTAATTCTCTAGCTCTCTTTTACTTTTTTTTACTTATGGCTTAAGGCTTAAGCAATACAAGTCTCTCAGAATAATCTCTTTATTGAAAGTAGATTGATGTGGAAGACAACACCATTTACCGTCTTCTTCTTATTGGCTCTCATGCCATGGCTTGACCCACCTGGAATTTTACTGTTCAAATGGGATTTAGGTAACTCTTCTGCAATCCTCATCTCGGCTCTTCTCGGCTTTCTCCTCCAATGGTCTGGTGCACTCGCTCTCGGGTTAGTCATTTGTTTCTTTGCTTCGGTTAGAAAGATCAGTATTGAGTTGATAATTAAAATGATAGTGCGGATTTGGTTTGGTTTACATTTTATACCACCATACTTAAAAGAGGCTATATAGAGTACTAAAGTTGTTGTTTCTTAATTACAGGGCAACCTCGGCAACATCTCATGTAGTATTAGGGCAATTCAAGACATGTGTGATCTTGCTTGGAGGTTACGTTATCTTCGGCTCCGATCCTGGCTTCATCAGCATCTACGGCGCTGTGGCAGCTCTTGTCGGCATGTCTGTCTACACGTGGCTCAATCTTCCGGGGAAATCAGTCGATCACATCTCGAGCAAGCAGCTTCCAAGACAAACATTACCATTTCAAAACCTAAAGCCGAGGCTGACGACGGAAGAGGAGAGACCGGAGTAGCCGTAGTTTCCATTGATCCGAAGATAACGTAACCTCCAAGATTGTATAGCTTTATGTTTTTTGTTAGATGCCAAAGATTAAAAAAAAATAAAAGAGTTTAGTTTGTAACAATGGTTTTGATCTCGAACTAGTTTAGTAAATAATAAATACAGATTTTGGTTTAATCTCGAACTAGTTTAACCCTATTATATATATACAACAAACTATATATGATATCTCGAAATCCATACTCTCGTGTGGGTCGAACCCGCTATCAAAGATCAATTCAGCGAAAGACGAACTAATTGATCCCACAACAATACACGATATTTCAATACAAATGTATTTTTATAAACCTATCATAGCATTGAAATCGAACAAAAATATATAAAATTTGATATAAGTTGATTACATTAATTAATTACAATAAAGTACAAAAATATAATTTAGTTAGCTAACAATATTATATTATATTACAAGTCGTACTATATTTTTAATACTATAGTTCATAATGGGTTTATCGATTTGTCGTGCAGTTACGTGAAACCAAGCCGCCGCCGGGAGGGCCCGTCAACTGAATATGACAAGTGCCGTGCAGCATGTACGAATACGGAACAAATCCTAGAACTGCGTTGACTCTGAATATACTTTTTATTTCGTAATCAACCAAATTGCTCGCGACTTGTCTTCCGAGCTCAATCATAACATTGACCGGCAATAAGATGGAATCTGAAACAAGACCGATCGATTCTAGCCTATTCTGGCTGGAGAAGACTTAGCAAGAAAGAGAAGGGAAGAATAAGAAGAACGACCGAAGGAAGTTCGAAAAAAAATCAATAAGTCGAAAGATGGCCAATGGCCAAAAGTCAAAAAGCCAAGTCCAAAAGGAAGTAGAAGAGGAGGAATTGCCAAGTCAAAAACCACAAAAGGCCAAGCTACGGTGACAGACGTACACGGACAGAGATGGTACGGACGGACGTACAAGGTCGGGCATGGTACGGACACTTTGAACGTACATGGACAAAGACGGTACGGACACATCGGACGTACGCGGACAGAGACAGTACACACAAGTCGGACGTACGTAGACAGAGACGGTACGCACAGGTCGGACGTACATAGACGAAGACGGCACGGACCGAGTAAGGACGGGAAAGGACAGACGCATGCGGAATGGAGACAGTACGGATCGGGAAGGACGGACGCATGCCGAGTGGAGACGGTAAAGGACGAGTACAGCTGGTGAAGACCGATTGTATGCGGAACTATCAAGAAGTTGCGGTAGTGACGTTAGAGATGCGGTACGGACGGAGACATAGCGGACGGACCGAGAATTGATAGAACTAGCAGACGAGGCTTACGGTAATCGCGGTTTTGCGCGGAAACGTCGTAACGACCAAACAGCGGTCCGGAATTTAAGGAGCGATTGTCTGGCGGCACAAAAAGAGAAATTTTATTCTCTCTTCAATCACCCAATGGGATTTAATGCAACATTGGAGTTTAATCATTAGTTTGTTGAAAAGCAAAAAGAAGGACATAATCATTGTGTCTTTAAGGAGATGGCCAATAGAGATTCATGCACCAAAAAGGTGGGAGACAAAAGAGGATTCTCCCTTTACAAATCAACCAATCCGCACACATGCAAGAGAAAAGGAGAGATTCTCTCGATCTTGAGTAGCTTGTGCGCCAAGTGTTGCCAAAAGGAGTGGAGGAGAGATCAACCAAGTGGTTGCCATGCATTGGCTCACTCCACCGCCCAAAAACCTCTATATAAGGACGCCCATCCTCTCTCATTTTCGCCATTCACTCACTCTCAACTCAAAGGAGAAAAATCTCAAAGTTTCCTAAGTGTTTGCTCTCTCAACGTCGGAGAGAGAGACCGGAGTGAGACGCTGTCGGAGACGCTGTTTGGGTCGAGGAAAGACACAGTGCGTGGACACTGTTGGACGCAGTTCAGAGACGCAGTTCGTGGACGTTGTTGGACGCAGTTTGATGCGAAGAAGGAGTTGTCTGATCCGCAGTGCCGTGAAGTCTGATCATCAATCTGTTGTATCACTGTGAGTTCTGTGGTAGTTTTGCGTGGGGTGCTGCATGGTTCCTATGGACCATGTACGTACCCATTGTGTGTTGCATTTAGATTAGGATCATGTTAGGATCAGTTAAATGTTGATGCATTAATTTGGTAGGATTCATGTTTAAATCACATAGAATTATGCTAGGAATCACCATGCATGTTGAGAATTGATGAGAATTGAACTGCATATTTTCATGATGAACTTGATGTATTTTTAGCAATTTGGCTTGCTTAAAATTTGGACCATGGACTTGCATAAATAGTTAAATTAGTAGATTATTACTTGCAATATTTTCTTGCTTAAAAATCGGATTAATATGGTTGCATGCATGTAGAACAATCTAGGTTGCTTGAATTATTATTCTTGTTTCCTGTTGATTGTTGTGTGTTTTCTTGCTTGATTTTCTTGCTTGCTTTGCTTGATTTATCTTGCTTGATTTGCTTGTTTTAGTACTAAATTCTTTGCGTTTTTACTCTTAGAAGTTTAGTACTTATTTTAGCTAGTCTCTTGAATTATATTTGTTATCTTTCTCGAGTCGTAGCTAGAATAGAGTAGTCGATCTTCTGTTCCACCTATTAAAAATTGTCTCGTGGGAAGTTCTCAATGACCACTTACACGGGACAACGTCGGCGTCTAGCTAGCTACTAGAGCGACAGCTACTAGACGTCGTAGCAGTGGATGGTTCATGCCGGATGCCTTTGTGGTTTCCGCATGGACAGAGGTAAGGAACGGAACAGATTATCGAGGGCCCATAGGTGAAAGAGTCTAGGGTAGTTGAGTAATCCTTAATTATTCTAGTCGTCTTGTTCATCGCATAGGAGTGAAGAGTCTAGTTTGTTTGAGTCAAGTCTTGCTTGTACTAACCCTCTTTGCTTGCTTGTTTGTTATTTGCTTCCGATATCGTTTCTGTTGCGTAGCTTTGATTGCTTGCCTTGCTTGTTTCCTTCCTTGTTGGGGTAGTCGGGGTGGGAAAAATTAGAAGCATGTTTAGGATTGGGGTACCCAGGCTCACTGAGTAATCTTAGATTACTCATGATAATTATTTGTCTTGCAGAAAGTCTAGGAAGAGTCTAGATCTGGAGCGAACTTAGGGTACCGGATAGGGATTGTTTTCTGTGTTTTTGTAAAACCCTATATTTTCCTAAAATGTATTCTATGGAAATATCCGACTATTATGTATTGCTTTGATAACTTATTTTTCAATGTAATATTTTATTAAAGTAATATATTCGGTTTTTGGGGAAACATGGCAAGTTGCATTTGATACATTTGGCCTTGTCCGGACCAATACAACGCGCCAGGACCGCGTAGGTTGCAAAGCCTAAGCAAACCTCGGCCGTGGGCAGAGTCGCGTCCAGGAGGACTGGTTGGGAAGCTGCAGCTTCCGTCCCTCGGTCGGACCACCCGGGTGTGATCTCCCAAGCGTAACGTCCTGTGGCTGTCCGTGTCCTCGTCCGGGGCATAGGTACGGTTCGGGGGCATTACACCATCAATAAAATCCTCTGGTCTAATCTTCAGCAACAAGCTAATTGGACTGCCCTTGCGTAAGATATACTAATTCTCTAGCTCTCTTTTACTTTTAACTTATGGCTTAAGCATTACATGTCTCTTAAAAATAAACTCTTTAGTGAACGTAGATTAATGTGGAAGAAAACGCCAATTACCGTCTTCTTCTTATTGGCTCTCATGCCATGGCTTGACCCACTTGGAGTTTTACTGTTCAAATGGGATTTAGGTAACTCTTCTACAATCCTCATCTTGGCTCTTCTCGGCTTTCTTCTCTAATGGTCTGGTGCACTCGCTCTCGGGTTAATAGTTTTTTGTTATTTGCTTTGGTTTGAAGATCACTCTTGAGTTTGATAAAATGTTAGTGTGGATTTGGTTTGGTTTACATTTATACCACCATACATATGAGGCTAGAGTACTAAAGTTGTTGTTTCTTAATTACAGGGAAACCTCGGCAAAATCTCATGTAGTATTAGGGAAATTCAAGACATGTGTGATCTTGCTTGGAGGTTACGTTATCTTCGGGTCCGATCCTGGCTTCATCAGCATCTACGGCGCTAGGCCTGGGCAAAATACCCGACCCGAAATACCCGTATTGGATCCGAACCAAAAAACCCCGGTTCGGATCGGGGGTGGATCCTATACAATATATTAGTGTTGCGCCCACATCATGAATTTGATTGTCAGAGATGGTTTGCATGAAATGAAGGGTAAAATTACAGCAATTCGTAATGCAATTCAGTATGTGAGGTCTAATACTAAAAGGTGTGAGTCATTTGAGCAGAAGGTTGTCTCAGGTAAGATGACTAGAGGGAGTTTGCCTTTGGACGTCAAAACAAGGTGGAACTCAACTTACTTAATGTTGTCAAGAGCTTTGAAGTTTAGAGCAGCATTTGATAAGATGGAAATGGAGGACAAGTTATACAATGACTTCTTTCTAGAAGTAGTGGATGGAGAGAAAAGGATTGGGCCACCTCAATTTGCTGATTGGAATGCAGTGGAGAGGTTAGTAAAGTTTCTAGCAATCTTTTACAAATCCACTTTGGTTCTCTCTGCATCTGCTAGTGTTGCATCTTACAAATGCTATGGTGAAATAGTAACTATAGAGAAGAGTCTGATGGTCTTGAGTACTAGTTTAGACAAGGATTTGAGAACAAAAGCTGATGAAATGATTGCTAAATTTGAAAAGTATTGGGATGGAATGAAGCATATAAACAAAATGTTGATTGTTGCTAGTGTCTTTGATCCAAGGAAAAAAATGCAGTTTGCTAATATGTGCTTTGAAAAGCTTTATGGTAAAGAGAGTTCAGAAGTAGCAGAGATGAATGAATCAGTCACTGATGTTTTGAAAGCTCTGTTTAAAGAGTATAGTGGAGTTCATAACAAAGGAATAGACAATCAATCATCACAGTCAAATCCGACATCAACAGTTGGTGGCCGAGAGTACAATGATGCAACTCACACCACTCATGTATTGGATGATGATGTTGGGTATGAAGTGCCAGAGTCAATGGATTATGCTTATCCAAGAGATGAGTTAGAAATTTATTTGAAAGAAAAAGTGGAGAATCCTAAAACGATTATGGGAACAGAATGGTATGTGTTGTCTTGGTGGAAGGTGAACAATAGTAAGTATCCAGTTTTAGCAGAAATAGCTAAGGATGTGTTGGCAATGCAAGTTTCTTCTGTTGCATCTGAAAGTGCATTTAGCACTAGTGGTCGTATCATAGAGCCACATAGGAGCTGTTTAAGTCATTATATGGTTGAAGTCTTGATGTGCACAGAGCAATGGCTAAAGTGTGAGCTGAACTCAAGTGACAAAACTTTTACAAATGCACAACTTCTTGCTGATATTGAAATGTTTGATACTCTTCAAAGAAGTAATTTCTTTTGTTATATTCTTTTTTGTCAATCTTGAGTATTAACATTCATCTCTCGGATTAGCATTCATGTTTTTGTTATTAACTTTCAGAATTTGATGGTGAAGTTAACTGAAGCTATAATCATCTTCCGATATAAGGTAATTACATCCCACAACTTAACTAGGCACTTAATTACCATTGGATCGAGTATGTATCACTAATTTAACTAGTAACAATCTGATTCTTCTTTCAAACAGAGAAACGGTGAAGACGTACAAGGAAACGGTGAAGACGTCTTTGATGTGGTGAATCTTTCCTTTGATTCTTGATGTTTTTTTTTTCAATTTTCTCAATACCTACTTCTAGTTCTAGCTTTCATAAGACTTTTGAATTTGATTTTGGATGTTACTACTCTACTACTTGTTTATGTTTTGGATTATCCTTTTGGATTATGTTTTCTCTTGTTTGTATATATAGGGGTATTTTAAGTATATATGGGTAATTCGGTTCTAAACATGTGAAAAATACTAGATCAAATTGAAAAATACTTATATTTCGGTATTCCAAGAAAATATCTGAACCGATCCAAACCCGAAAAAACTCGAAACCCGAACCGAAATTTTTATAATACCTATATGATTCCATAAATTATAAACCCGAAATACCCGAAACCCAAATTACCCAAACCGAACCCGAACCGATACCCATAATGCCCATGACTATACGGCATTGTGGCAGCTCTTGGCCTCTTGTCGGCATGTCTGTCTACATGTGGCTCAATCTTCCGGGGAAATCAGTCGATCACATCTCGAGCAAGCAGCTTCCAAAACAAACATTACCATTTCAAAACCTAAAGTTGAGGCTGACGACAGAAGAGGAGAGATCAGAGTAGCCGTAGTTTCCATTGATCCAAAGATAACGTAACCTCCAAGATTGTATAGCTTTATGTTTTTGTTAGATGCCAAAGATTAAAAAAAAATAAAAGAGTTTAGTTTGTAACAATGATTTGATCTCGAACTAGTTTTTATAATACCTATATGATTCCATAAATTATAAACCCGAAATACCTGAAACCCGAATTACCCGAACCGAACCCGAACAGATACCGATAATGCCCAAGACTATACGGCGCTGTGGCAGCTCTTGGCCTCTTGTCGGCATGTCTGTCTACACGTGGCTCAATCTTCCAGGGAAATCAGTCGATCACATCTCGAGCAAGCAGCTTCCAAAACAAACATTACCGTTTCAAAACCTAAAGCCGAGGCTGACGATGGAAGAGGAGAGATCGGAGTAGCCGTAGTTTCCAATAATCTGAAGATATCGTAACCTCCAAGATTGTATAGCTTTATGTTTTTGTTAGATGCCAAAGATTAAAAAAAATAAAAGAGTTTAGTTTGTAACAATTATTGATCTCGAACTAGTTTAGTAAATAATAAATACAGATTTTGGTTTAATCTCGAACTAGTTTAACCCTTATTATATACAGTAAAACCTCTATAAATTAATACTTTATAAATTAATAAACACTATAAATTAATAATTTTGATAGTCTCAAGTCGGGACAGTGTAAAAAATAACAAAATTCGATTAGATAATAAGATAATAATTTTTTGAAATCCCCATGTAAAATATTGTCCCAATAATATCATAAATTAATAATCATGCAAATTTACATATATATATATATATATGCTGATATAGTAAAGTATGTTTATCTTAAACCTCATATCTATAAAACAATTGTTATGTTGTATCTTCAAACTGTAATGATATAAAATATTCTATAACATTTCATAAAACAGCTAAAACTTTTTGTAACGCCCGCAAACCAATTTCTGGAATTTTGGTTAGGGTGTCGATCGACACCACTTATGGTGTCGGTTGACACCGTTTGCAGACGGTTTGATGGGTTCGATTTTAATCGTCCGGTTTGCGTGGTTGGTTTAGGGGAAGCCCTAAACTCGAGTTTAAAAGGGGAACTCGACTTATTTCGTCCTTTGAGCCGTTTTTGACAGAGAAACAGAGAGAAGAAGGAGAAAACGTTTTTGAGAGAGATTTGTGAGATCCTTGGCTGTTCTTGAGAGATCTGTTACTGCGGAGTGAAGATCTTGTGCTAGGAACAAAGGAGAAGGCTTCTAAGTGTTGGATTCGTCGTGGTTGAGTGAGAATCTTCCTGCAAAAGAGGTGAGTGCATGACCATGGCTTATCTAAGTCTGAGAGTCCTTTGTTTGCTTGATTGGTTTTGTTTTGTAGTGTTGTTCTTGCTTGTGGTGGTTGTGTTATGGTTATTATAGGTTCCTGAAGCTTTTGGGTGAGTTTGGAACGGATTGGAGGTGGTTGGAAACGGAGATTCGATGATCGGCTTCGAGCAAAACGCGTCTGCGGAGTCGGTGTTGATCGACACCATGTTGGTGTCGGTGGACACCATGTTTGGGCAGTGTCGATCGACACCAACAGATGTATTTATGATAATACTTACGCATCTCAATTGTTGTTTGTGGTGTGCAGGTATGTGACGTGGAATCATGGCGATGAGGAGGAGGATGATCTAGGGTCTCGTTTGTGTGTTGGTGGTTACATTGTTTATTTTGAACCTTGGATAGAGTTATGCTAGGTTGGTGGATAGATTGGTTAGGAATGTTATTGTATTGATGATGTATTGGTTTTGTATTATTGGTATGTTTCCGCTATGCTTAATGGTTATTGTTTGTTTAATGATGAGTTGTGGTTTGGGTTGGTTAATTAAGTAGTATGGATACTTAATTATATATATATATATATATATATTGTATTTATTAAAAAAAAAGAATCGGGTTGCTTTAGTTTGGTATCAGAGCTTATACGGTTCTCGGATGGTTATGTGGATGGTTTAAAGCGGTTTAGGAATTTAATTGGTTGAATTATCTTCCTATTGCTTGATGCATGATGATGTGTGATGAAATTGATTATGAGTAGTTAGTCAATTTGGTGTGGTATGGAGTCCTAGTATCATCCTCTTCGAGCCTTCAATGAGATTCCACGGTAAGTTGTTTTATGTGTTGTTAGTTGTGTATTGTTTTTAGCTTCTGTATGGGAGGTGCAGTTGGCTATTGACAAGTTGTTGGAAAGTGGTGGATCACGCCAGTATTGGGAAATACCGTTGGCGTGATTTGTGAAAGTGGATGTGTTGGAAAGGGATTTCTGAGAAGTTAAGTTGGAGACTTACTTCGTTCAGGGTGGCTGGAGTGCCACTGTTTAACAAGATGAGGTGGTGTTCAGAGTACGAAATTTTCGTGAAGCGGTGGTGTTGAGGGAAGTTTCCCGAAATAGAAATTTCTATAAGTGGAAAGTTTCCAAAATAGGAAAGTTCTAAAAATGAAAAGTTTTATAGTAGTTAGAATTTCTCCATTTTTAGCGGTTGTGTGCCTTGGAGGGGCTTGTGTGGCCTTCGTGGCAGACTTTTGAGTAAGTGTGTGCCCGTGTATGGCGGTCTTCTCAGACATTGTGTGGCCTTTGTGGCGGGCTGTTTAGCCAATTGTGTGGCCGATGTGCTTACTAGTGTTGTTGAAGAGGATTTAATAAGATGATTAGTTCCTATGGAATCCTGAGGTATAGTGGGTTAAATGATTATGCGATTTCTATAAATGGATAGTTCCATAAATAGAAAGTTTATCAAAATGTGAAGTTCTATGAATAGTTAGGACTTGTCTATTTTTGGAAAGGGGATGTGAAATGCCGGAGTTACGGCTTGCAAAGCATTTGATGCGGTGAATCAGAATATGCATACGTATGGTACTTGTTTGTTTTATTACGCTCGAATTGATGATTTGTTGTGGATAATTGCCAAGAGGAAAAGCTATTTTTGGAAAGGGTGTGTGTAAACACCCGATTGGTTGAGATGTTTTAGAGATGGCCTGAATAGTGGTCATGGTGGTGGTGATATTCTGGTGAGGGAATATGGTGGTTGGTAGGACATTGTGATGTTTTACGGGAACCACAGGAGGTAGTTCCGGTCGGGAGATGCTTATAGACCTTAGGACTTGTTTGCTCATGAGGAGATGATTAGTTCTTCGGAGGAGATGATTATTTCTCCTGAGAGGATGATTAGTTCTCCTAGTGCACCACGGGCTTGACGGGTTGCAACCCTGAGAGCGGCAGAGGAGATGATTAGTTCTCCTAGGGGATGAGTAGTTCCCCTGGTACCGAGATCTCGAGGGTGACGATCCGAGAGTGAGACAGTATGGCTCGAGGACGACGGTCTGAGAGTGCAGGCGGTGCAGTTCGAGGGTTGCGACCTGATCAATTGGTGGCAACTTGTCTTGTGGGAAGGTTGATAAAGGGTGAGGACCAGGGTTCGAGGAACGTCTGGCGCACCAATAACCTACTGTGGATTTGGATGAGTAGTTCCATTTGCCACGGTGAGGGGTTAGGATCGATGCCCTGCAGGGTCAGCTTTGAGCCTATGGGGGCAAGCTAGCAGTGAGGCTAGTGGGGTCCACGGGATGGGTTGTTACACTTTTTAAAGTTTTCAATTTCTAAATATGAATCATTTACATTTTTATATTTTGCACTCACACCCACTTTCTCCAAAAGTATTAACACTCACACCTACTTTCTACTACTCATATACTTTTCTCAAGTTTAATTACATTTTACCTCTCACTCCTTATAACCCCTTCTATTTTTTTTTTTTTCTCTCTCTCTCTCTCTCACAATTATTCAACCAAACAATACATGTTATTCTTCATTAAAAGAGAAAAGCTTATTTATGTTTCTCTCCCTTTCTCTCTCACATTTCTTTTCTAAAGTTTTCAAAAACCATTCCAACAATGGTGGAAATCTAGAGAAGGTGAAATCTTTAGATCTTTTTCCTTATCACTTTAGATTATATGAAATTTGATCTGGGTTTTCTTGGTTTTATTGTGATTTTGTGATTTTACTGATTAATTGTGAACTTTTTAATATTGAATTTGTTTTAGTTCGATCTGGGAAAAAGTTTGAGTTTTGTTGTGTGAGTGTTATTTATTACTTATATTGTATCCACAAATAGTTATCCATTTGGATAAGTTTGACAAATAATGTATCCACAAATACTATATCCACAAATAGTTATCCAAGTGGACAAATATCGTATCCACAAATTGCACTATAACCCCATATGTTTCCATATGAACATGTTGTCATAGTCACCTGAATTGATGTGTATTACTTCTATTCTGTATGAATAAACACAAGTAACTATCTATTAACAATACTGCAATTGACTATCCACTTATCATTGAACAAATGTTCAACGACAAATGGATACTTTATAATCTAAAAATTCATCAAAAATATAGCAATATGTATCTTAAAATATAGAAAATATATAATCATAACATATTGTATATAAATAAATAGATAATTTGTTTTATAATAAACATTTAAAGTGTTAATAACAAAAAAAAAAAAGAGAAAAATAGAGAAAATAAGGAGAGAAAGAGGAGAGGGGCAAAATTGTCCAACTAACAATGACACCTAAGCAGCAAACTTAAGAAAGTATAGCAAGTTTGTAAATTGGGTATGGGTGCAACAAGTTGAACCCAAAGTGAGTGTGGATGCAATAAACTCTATTATTATTCATAAATTTGAATATTTATGTCATGTGTATAAGTGAATTTGTCTATAATATTTGTAATTCATTGTCAATAATATTTTTAAATATTTCAAATTCAATTTCAATATCGTAAAATTTACAACATCTAAATTTCTAATCTTATTTTGCAAAAATTGTTTTAATGCATAATTTTTAAAAAAAAATAAATAATTAAAAATATATTTATAAATTAATATCACTGTAAATTAATAAAATGTCTTGGTCCCAACATTATTAATTTATAGAGGTTTTGCTGTATACAACAAACTACTGTATATATGATAGGGCTCATACATTAGTAATAAAAAAGTTAAATTCGAAAAAAGGTGGGAAAACCACACTCCCGTAGGGCGAACCCGCGACCTCAAACAAATTCAACATAGGAAGGAACCAGTTGATCACACAACAATACTCAATATTATGATACAAATTTATGTTTATAAATACTCGATATTATGATACAAATTTATGTTTATAAACTTATATCGTACCATCGAAATCGAAAAAAATGTGGGAACTCCACATTGCTATGGGTCGAACCAGCGATCTTAGACAAATTCAGAGTAGAACATAACCAGTTGATCCCACAACAATACTCGATATTATGATACAAATTTATGGTTATAAACCTATCGTAGCATCGAAATCGAAAAAAAATATGGGAAATCCACACACCTGTGGAGTCGAACCCTAGATCTCAGACAAATCCAGCGTAGGACGTAACCAGTAGATCACACAGCAATACTCGCTATTGTGATACAAATCTATTTTTATAAACCTATTATGGCATCGAAATCGAAAAAAAATGTGGGAAATCCACACTCTTGTGCACCCGCGATCTCATAAAATAATTTTATGTGAAAACACTAACAGAATATATAAAATTTGATATAAGTTGATTACATTAATTAATTGCAATAAATTACAATAT
>NC_025702.1:14603323-14614191 GCF_000633955.1 Camelina sativa
AAAAAAACAGAAAAAAAAAAAAAAAAAAAAAAAAAAAATATATATATATATATCATATATCCATGTTGCCAAACAGACCCAATTGTCTGCATAATTAAAAAAAATCTTTATCCAGTATATTTATTACTTTCTAAAACAACTAAGTCATAAGAGTAAAGATAATATTTCATATAAATTAAATATATTAACAAATTTATTGATTTTTTCCTAAATTCTATATATCATTAACTATAAAAATAATCTTAGTTAATAAATTGCCATAATAAAATCATGTTTTTATAGGTGTGAAAAAATTAATACTAATGGAAATTGAAAAATTAATATTGTGCTTAAAAATCATGATATTAGAAAATATTCAGCCATAATTTTAGAAAAATCATTATTAATCCAACTTAAGCGTAACAAGATAGTAATGACAATAAAAGTAAAGTACTATTAGAACAACACACAATACTTCTTCCAAAGAAAAGCAGACCTCGATATAAAATTGAAAGTGCTGGGAAAAAGTCAATTTCAAGATTAAAATATTTTTCATACCTCCAAGTCATATACTGCAGTATTTGGAGTGAAACTGCAAATGTTTTGGGAATATGAACTGTTTTTCAAATAAACTTTTAAACAAATAGTATTTTTGTAAACTTATAAAAACAAATGTTTAGCATAATTCTTATTCATCTTTTCTTCTTACATACAGTATATATTTAGCGGCTTCTGTTTTTATTTATTTAGATTCAATATTATAAATGGAGAAGGTGTTCTCAAGTTTTATCTGACCGAACAAGTTACAAGTTTAAACAAAAGTAAGCTTATTCTAACCTTATTAACATAATTTTTGTGGAGTATAACAAATTATATTAAGTCAGTGGTATGTCAGGTACTCAGAGATGAAGATATTATCAAGAGCAATTGATAAGTTTATAATCAGCATTCCCAAATCCAGAATCTCCAAAGAATCAACAAGTGGTAAGAATCTATTTATATTTCATCTAAGACATTTTAAAATAATACTCTAATTATGTGTATAATTTAGTTGGAAATTTTTTTTTTCATTTTTTCCAATATATTATGCCAATCATGTATAAATTTTCACTCAATATGACATAATTCATGTTATTTTATTATTCTCTTATACGTTTTAACTTGAACTTTTATTGGTAGATAACTCCAGGGTTCCAAAAAAGTATTGATGAGCCATACTGAATCAATCTTCTGGAGGGTGAAAAGTGAGGGAAGCTCTCGACTGTGATTTTACAAAAATATTTTATCAGGGATAGAGAAGAAATGGAAATATAGCTTACTTTACAAAAATGTCAATTCAATAAACAAATTATAGTTGTTGAAATCATTTGATGTTGGAAGAATTTGTAGAACAAGAAAGTTGAATTATTGTCTGGTCTTTTTTAGAGAAAGTTTCCTAGATATTTAACTAGATAATATGTTAAGTAGATCCGATCTCACCAGAAGGCATTGTAACCAGAATATTCCACTGCATCAATATTTTCAACATCAAAAAGACCAAGTATAGCTCAAGAACAGATGATTCATTTTATCGCAGACTTCTAGGCAAATGGGAACGAACATCCCTGGAAACACCAACATTGTTAAACCCTGATGACAAAACAGAGCTTTTGACAAGATTAAGGTAACATTTAAAGACAATAAGTTTGTTTTATTCACCCATCCAAAGCTGGAGAGATCGTTTCCGGTTTCTGTTCCATTTCAAACAGGTATGATACATCTAGGATTGTAGTGAATGATTCTGTATGTTATTCATTTCCATAAAAAGAATAAAAGAATCAAGTAATTAGAAGAATTGGCATTGTTTTTACCTTTCCAAGATAATCTTGTTTAAGATTTCCCCAAAAGGCTATTTTATATTTTTTTAATCAAAAAAGAGTTTTAGTTTTTTTTGTTTTTTGAATTGAATGAAAAATTAATACAGATTTATAATGTTTTTACATGTTTTCACTTTTAGTTAATTTTTAGTCATGTCACTTTTTTGTGGGTTTAATTTTTGGATTCATGCATCTCATTAGTTACTAATTGATTTCTCTCTTTTTTATTTTGGTCAAAGTTAATTAATGTCTTTCTGTATCCATTTAGTCTATTTCATATTTGTTGACTTTATCATCATTTTTTCTGGTCAACAATAATTAATGTATTAATTGTGATTTATAATGTTCTTGTCTGTTTTTACATTTAATTGATTTCTATCTATTGTTTCAATTTAATTTTTACGAATTTCTCTTCTTCTGATTCAAGCATTGTTTACTTATTGATTTTTTTCTTAAATGCAAATTGATCTCTTACCTTTTATTTTTGGTCAACACTAATTGATGTTAATACAATTCTTGATATTTTTGTATATATATATATATATATATATACACAACATATACATTAACATCCATCAGTTTTATTTTATTTGTATCATCAAAGATGACTAAAAACATGGTTCTTACAATTTTAATGGTGTTCTTTGTTATTGGTATATGCTCTCTACGTCTCTTTTTTTTTGTTAAATGGTTTTTTTGCTTATCACCTTTATAGTTTTACAACAGAATTTAAATGATAGTATATGTTTTAAATATGTATTAACAGGAATGGTGATGGAGAAGACGCAAGGACGTATATGTCATGTCTATCTTGAAGGAGCAACTCCTGGTTGTGATACTTCAGACTGTAACCTAGATTGTCGTGACAAGTATAAAGGAACAGGAACTTGTGAACCAGCAGGCTCCAAAAGAGAATACCAGACCTGCTACTGCAGTTTTAATTGTTAAAATCGATTTTTCCTTTATTATCTATAAACAATCACCAAATATAATTAAAAAAAATAATGGGTTGAAGAAAAAATATGTTGCGATCTTTATTGAATATTGCGATCTTTTCTAATTTTGATGTGAATGTTTCATTTCAGAAGTTGTGGTTCGATTTTAAATTTCAGCATATATGTTGGATCTCGATTCTCAACATGAACTTCGTAATATATATCAAATTTAAAATACATCAAATGTTTAATATATTATTTTATTAATCTGCCCATCACTCTCCTTTAATCTGCAACTTCAATACAACTACCATATACTAATTTGTAGCAGAAACCGAAACAGTTTATTTTTTCTATTTTTATTTAAATATATTACTATAGTTTATAAAAAAAATAAAATATGACATATGCAGAAAAAGATAAGTTTAAAAACTATTAGGATTAATAATATTTAAACTTAAAATATATTTAAACTATAACTTAATAGTTATTAATAATTAGATTACAATGAAACTACAATATAATATTCCAATCTATATATATATATGTATATACATTTTTCATTAAAGGTAATGTAGTTATGTAAAATATCATACTTACTCATTCTTTTTTAGATGTTTTTTACACTAATGCACACAAATTAAAAACTTATTTATTTTTGTTAATATTCAAACTAAAACATTGTTTAAAATATCATACTTACAATTTTATACTATGATATGTATGACCGAGCAACGATTGTTCCTTTTCGACAGGACGCTTATAACTAAGAGAATGACTATTCTTCTCACCATATTTGAATGAGTTTGCAAGGATATTGCCATTGTACAAACTATAAATGTTGGTGCCAACTAGACCAAACTAAACGAAAACATAAAAAAGACAGATACAGGTTTTGCAATTGATATATTGATGTTACACGTACATTATTTTAGACCATGTCCAATGGCGTAATAAATATGAGAATCGTTGCTATAATAGTTTCTGGACGAAAAATAAATCAAAAAGGAAAAAAAAGACCAAAAAACATGAGAATCGTTGCTCAATTAAGCATGGGAATGTTTCTCTAGTGGAATGATAAATTAAGCATATGAAAGTTTCTCTAGGGGAAGGATAAATTTTGTTTAAGTACTTGGTAGGTTGCTTTGATTAGTTTAATATTAATTATATTTTAATTTATTTTTGATACTCCATTGGCCATGCTCTTATATGAGTGCCTCTTGCATGAAATGAACAGCCAATTTTACAAAGCTCTCAGCATACGTTTTAAACGAAAGAAGCGATTTTGTTTTGAGTTCAAAATCAACGGTTCTAAAGCAAGATTTATTATCTTTCAACATGCATCTATAGACTATAGTAGTATAGATATGGTGACTGTTGTATTCTTGTATACATTTTTTTTTTAATTATTCTTGTATACATATTAGGTGCGTACGTGGTCATGTTGAGTTTGAGTGCGACGTAATGATTTCTAAAAGACAACCTACAAATCATCTCATATTATATGGTATCAGTATTTTTTATTAGAGATGTTTGGTAATCGAAAACGTACTCAAAGCCTTTCGCAATTAACTTGACACTGGTACAGTGGTACTATGGAGAATTCTGAGGGAAGAAGGAGAGATGTAACCATAACTGACACCAAAGCGATCAACCACTTTGTGGGTTATTTGATGAAAATATTATTATTACAAAAATGTGTTTGTGAACAATAATCAATAAATAACTTTGGCTTAGTTGGTTGAGTAACAATTATGGACACATTAGAGCATTCCCATCGGTGATAACGGTGGGATGTCTGAGAATTTTTTAACAATAAAAAAAAAAATGTTTTAATCGCTTATTTACAGAGAAGCAAACAGAACAACGAATTCTCGAATCGATTTTTTCATAATCGAGTAGATATAACCCAATCGGAAGCTTCCAGTTTTGCTTGAGGAAAAATCCATACACACAAAGAAGAATCTCACCGCGAAATCATCAGCTATGGGTTGGGTCTGAGTCGACGATTCGTCCGCGGCTAAAGCCGGCAAAGATCTCACCGATCAACCGCTCGGAGATTCCACCGCCGCCGATAGCAATTGCTCCACCACCACGGTGGTAAGATCGCAGTGCAAGACGGAGGAGGTTGAACCTGGGCAGTTCGTAGGAAATACGATAAAACCGAAGAGGTTCTTCGCCGCTGCCTTGGCAAGTGAGTGTTTCTCATCTTTTCTCGGTCTCTGGAGAATTGAACTTCTTTAGGGATTAGAGTGAAAGAGAGTCATAAGCTATGATGTTTGATTTATTGGATTTGGAACATAAATTTATTGATTGAGGTTGAAATGTAAAGATCAAATTATGTAAGTTTATTCAGGATGAGTGTGTTAGTTGTTTTTGGGGCTCTGAGTTCACATCAATGTTCATGCTTATAGGTATAGTTCCAAGATTGGCTCTCTCTATTTTACCGGTACTAAGGTTGGGATTGGGATTGCAAGCATATGTATATGGATATAGTTTACATGTTGTGTTATGGTACATGTGAAATGACCTTCTATCGCTGAAACATTATGGTACATATGTAATATGTTTCCATAGTCAGAAGCAGCAGTATCAAAAAGAAATTGTCAGGATTTTCTCATCTCTGATGCTGTAATTTGCATGTTTTGTGGGTAAGTAAGTGGACTAAACTGCAGGTTAGTCTTGCCTCTCTCGAGAAATCTATGTGGTCTATAGTTGAGAGAGGTGTAGACTGTTCCTCAGTGGTTAGATTCTCAGAAACGCTGAGCAGAAGACTCATGAAGTGTATCTATGTGGTCTATAGTTTAGTTAGAACAACTATGTATGCACATGGTAACATAAGATTCATCAACACGCGGAGCAGTTTGGCCTGAAAGTTGGCCTGAAAGAGTGGAGACTGTTCCTCAGTGGTTAGATTCTCAGAAAGGTGTATATGGAAAACCTGCACAAGAGGATTTCACAGCAGACCATGAACGCTGGAAGACTATTGTTTCAAAGTTCCTATCGACTCACCTGATACACTTCCGATTATGTACGAACGTGGTTTGTTTGGAATCTATCATGATTGGTGTGAATCATTCACCACTTACCCTCGGACTTACGACCTTCTCCACGCTGATCATCTTTTCTATTCACTGAAAAAAGAGGTATACATACAATTATTCATCCCCTTTGTCTATCCTATATATAATTTGTGATTGCAAATTCTGATGCTATGTTCTAAACAAAAACACTTTAGGTGCAACTTGGTTGGGGTGATGGCTGAAGTAGACCGGATTCTTAGACCAGAAGGTACTTTTATAGTAAGGGATGACATGGAAACAATAGGAGAATTGAGAAGATGGTGGAATCGATGAAACAGAATGTAAGAATGACACATTCCAAAGATGGAGAAGGATTGCTCTCTGTTCAGATGTCATGGTGGCGTCCTACCCAGGCCGAGACAATCCAGGCGGCAATAGCTTGAGGTCAAGGATACGGAGAAGAGTGTGAGTTAATATAGTTTTATGAGTAAGTTGTTTATCTACGATCCAATTGATTGTTTCTTACATGTATTAGTCCAAAATTTGTATTCCGTTTTTGCATTGAAGAAAGTTGTATACATTATACAAGACAATTGTCTCAAAAGTGTAATCTTATAATCAGCTTTTGCATTGGTCCTTAGCACCCATAAAGTCCTACTTCTAATTATTGCAGCAAGCAATTTCCTCTATAAGATGTAAGATGCAACCTTTCTCTGTGTAGAAATAAAAAGACATGGATTCTATGGAGGGTAAGCAAAAGCTTATGCAATCTTTAAACACATTTTTAATAATAAAAATTAGACACCTAACTACCCAAGGATGACTAATGAGACCGACAAAAAATAAAAACAAAGGTTTAAAGATAACATAAATTCCTATTATTTTAAATATTATTAAAAATATACAGATACTAATTTGAGGTTGTGCAATGGCCATGCTCTTAGGTGACGGGTTCAAAACTCAATTAATTCTCTTTCTTTTTTAACCCATAAAACGTGTACTATACGTATTTGCAGCTGCATATGTTGTCATTAGCAACTTCTTGTTGCTTGATTCTCAGTGAAGTCTTACTGTTGTTTCTATTTAAACATATAAAATTCAGATCTTGAATTGATCTGTAGCTGTGTTTGAGAGAGATTTAGTGTCAGTATCTTTATCTGCTCTCGAATGCGAATTAACAAATGTTTGCGGAAATGTTTAAAAGAATTGATTTAGCCACATACGTCACAAAAATGCACTTATTATTTTAGTCAAGGGTTTTGAGAGAACTTCATGATGGGTGACTTTTCTGGAAGTGATTGTCAAAATTATGCGAGTGAGGACAAAATACAAGAAAATATCATTTGTTGATTTGTAAGGTCGGTAATCAAGTTTTTAAAGACTTTCAGACGTAACAAACCGGCCATCGAATATAGGTTGGTCCGCAAGCCGGGAATAGATGTAGGATCCACTTGGGAAGGTGGACCCATGGACTGAGAGTAGACATGGGCTCACTAAACAATGTGGCGGTTGAAGCGTTACAAAGACCGAGGCTACATCATGGTGTGTCAAAGATACTTCCACGAATACATTGAGAAATTTAGCATTAGTTACTATCAAAAGATTTTGTGACGATTGAAAAAGAGTTTGACGTCTATTGGTCGTCGGAGCAAGCTATTTTGAGATAGCAAAAAGACGTGAACATTTTTTCTCCACACAAGATGAGGGCAGAGCCGAGGTTCTCTCTATGGTGGAGAAGGTTGGACACAAGGTTATCTACCCAACAGAGGAAGGTGGAGGAGGTTGGACGCAAGGTTATCTCTCCAAGAGAGGAAGACGAAGCCAAGGTTCTCTCCATGATGGAGGAATTGGATGCAAGGTTCTCTCCATAAGGGATGAGAGCGGAGCCGAGGTTTTTTCCATGGCGGTCATACATTATTGTGACGATACATCATTGATTAGTATATTATGTTATATATAAATACATTAAGCCAACTATTTTATCTGTAGCTAAGCGTCAAACCCTCCATCTGAGACAAATTCAGCGTTAAACGTAACCAATTGATCACACAACAATTCTCAATATTTTGATACAAATTTATTTTTATAAATCTTTTATCCCATCGAAATTGAAAAAAAGATATGGAAAATCCACGCTCCAGTGAGTGGAACGTAAACTAATTTTATGCGAAAATACCGTATAGATAAACAGAATATATAAAATTTGATATAAGTTGATTACATTAATTAATTGCAATAAAGTACAAAAAATATAATTGAAGTAGCTAACAATATTATATTACTGTATATTACAAGTCGTACTATATTTTTAATACTAATAGTTCATAATGGGTTTATCGATTTGTCGTGCAGTTACGTGAAACCAAGCCGCCGCCGGGTGGGCCCGTCAACTGAATATGACAAGTGCCGTGCAGCATGTACGAGTACGGAACAAATCCTAGAACTGCGTTGACTCTGAATATACTTTTTATTTCGTAATCAACCAAATTGCTCGCGACTTTTCTTCCGAGCTCAATCATAACATTGACCGGCAACAAGATGGAATCTGAAACAAGACCGATCGATTCTAGCCTATTCTGGCCGTTTCTCAGGGAAAAGGGCAAGAGACTCTTTTTGGCAATCACTTTTTCCGAAAACAGGAGCTCGACTTGAATATCTTCAAACCGAACAACTTGTTTCTTGTTCGGATTGGTGAAATTAAGTTGCAGTACAATATCGCCGCTGAAAACCGGTGACTCGAAGAGGATTGTGTTTTGGCTTGCGTTGGCGACGTCCAAAACTGGGATCCTCGGTCTGACGGCGAAAATCAGGATCAACGTAGTAATCCCACAGATTAGAAGACCAATGCTGAACAAGAAACAGCAAATGGCACCAAACCAAGTCCATGGACTGGTGCAGCTTGGGCTTAGCCGGATGCGAACCCACTCGTGTAACGGCTGTTCGATGCCGTCTAGATTAGGTGTCGTTCTTGGTGTTGTAGCACCCCATTGTGAAGACGGGGTTACAAAGGGAGGCGTTTCCGACATGGTGTTTGCGTTAGACGAGGCGGTGAAGTAAAGCGGCGCTTTGGTGGAGGTGTAATCTGAAGTTTTATCGTTTAGCACTCCGGTTCGTAGAAAAATCCGGTGGTGTTGGTGATGGTGGTCGGAGACAGGAGGAGGAGGAGGACTAAAGGTTAATAAAGTTAAAAGAGATTTAATCAAGAGAACAGAGGAATCACGAAGAACATAAAACTTCGGCGGCCTAGAGAATTTTTCTGAACATGCATAATAAAACAGAACAAGTTTCTACTCTGCCTGTCCTTTTTTCCATAACATCTCTTCTGATTATTTATTAGCTTTCGCAGTTTATAACAACATTAAGCGTGGTGGATGCGATGAAAAAGTCATTCTATTCACAGACAGATCCAAGTAAAGTTACAAAAAGCATGTTCGTTCTCTTTTAGAAGTTGAAGTTGAGATTGTAAATGCACTTTTATTATCATAACAGTTGATCTCGGTATAATTAATCTCAAGTTAATATTAAATTTTGTTATGTTGTTGGTGTAGGAGCTGATGGAGGAAGAGCCGTAGAGGAGAGTATATCTTATTTACTACTATCCGACAAATATGTGTCCTAGTTCCAAAGTATACCATAAAAGGATATTGTAATCTTTTAACAAACGAAGAAGAATAATTAGGGTTTTCAGATTACACGTGTCATATTCATTTTGCAATTTTTTATTTATTAATTGATTTTAAAGCAATATTTAAGGGAATAAAAAGACACATCTATCCTAGTAATTGGAAAGTACAAAAGCCAAAAAAAACAAAGTCTGAAACATTAAATATAACAATGATTTATTTATATAATATAATGAGAATTCCTTAAACATAATAAAACAAAGTCAAGATCATTAATAGTATATCTCCTTTGACGACCAAAAGGATTGGTGAGGGACTCTTTTGATGTCAACAAACAAAGGTAGAGTTCAAAGGTTGATTCCGTGGGACCCCGTGGCTCTCCCATCCCCTAATTTGTATAATAAACGCATCTTTTCATTCTCCTCCTCTTTTATATCCAGCCCGTATTGCCGCCACCTGTTCGTAAGAAGTAATAACCCATATTTTTGCGTTTTTGTCAAAGGCAACAAATACTATTTAATTTTAAGAACTTCTCCGAAACCAACAAAAAGAAAAATTATTGTAAAAACCCTCATCTCATCACTCTCATCGCCATTTCAAAATGAGATTTATAAACTAATTTTAATATAATTACAAATCAAACATTCCTTCCTATATGGAGAGAAAACATTGTTGCGTGAAAGACACGCGCCCTTCTTTTTTTCTCTCTTGTCGAAGGAGACTTGCAGGAACCCTAATCTGATCTCGTTTGCCTCTCCGGTCACCGGTGCTCCTCGCCGGTACCGTGAGAGGGCTCCCATTGTCTGGATTTTGGTTCCTTTTCCTAGGCTGTGCTTTTCTGTTGGTGGTCTTTGTTTCTCTGTCCCGGTGTTGTTTCTCTCTTCACTCAATGCAAGAGTGTTCCGGTGGTCCAGCGGTTAACCACGTCGGCTGGTGGTACCTTGTTTTCCGGCGAAGCTGCGATGTCACCGTTGTGGCGGGTCCGATGTAACTCGGACGGGTTCTTTGTTCTGAGACCAATGGTGATGGCTTAGATCTTTTTCAGCGAAGCTGCAGATGTCTAATCGTTGTGACGGATCTGATGTAGGTTCAAAGTTATCAGCGCATAGGCTGTAACGAAGCTGGTTCTCCATCGATCAAGGTTCTACTTTTGCAGTTCGAGTTTTCTTTACTGCCAGTGGTTTACAATTTGGAAGTGTGTTTCTCTGAGTAGGGGGCTCTTGTTGGTGTGACTTCTTCCAATTTGGCTTGTCCGTGCAAGTGAAAGATGATCTTTGCGCTCAGAAAAGCTGTAGGCCTGCATCGTCAGAGTATTTGAGGGATGTCTCTCGGGTGCAGATAACTCGCGGCAAAACCGATTGAATTGAGATTCCTCCTCCTCCAACGATTGCACCATCCTTTTTGTCTTCTCTAGTTTTGCGGTGTTCTTTTGTAATGTTGTATGCTTTAGAT
>NC_025702.1:14614655-14657562 GCF_000633955.1 Camelina sativa
GAATTGAATGTAAAATTAATACATATTTATAATGTTTTTACATGTTTTCACTTTTAGTTAATTTTTAGTCATGTCACTTTTAGATACATACTGATCTTTTCTAATTTTGATGTGAATGTTTCATTTCAGAAGTTTTGGTTCGATTTTAAATTTCAGCATATATGTTGGATCTCGATTCTCAACATGAACTTCGTCCTACTAATAAGCCCCATTAAAATTCAACCAATTCAATTTAAAATATATCAAATGTTTAATATATTATACAACTACCATATACTAATTTGTAAAGGATACGTAGCTTCTCATTTATAAAGTAAGCAACTACCTATTTTAACATACTATAATAATCTGCTAATTGTCACTAAATGAATTCTCAATACAATATTGGAAGGTTTGGTTTCTTTGTAACATATATATTGAATCGATGATTTAGATCGACTACACTAATTGATGAGCCTTCGTAAAGATTTGAGACATATTAAAATGCTTTTCTGATAAACCACCTTTTAGTTTGCTCATGGTGGATTGTCTTTTACTTCAGGTTGTTGACTTTGGGCTCTATCTAGAAGGACACGCTGCCAAATCAAAAGAACATTTTGTTCTCTCAATTTCGGATACGTTTACAAAAGAGAAAACATTCACCAAGAAAGGAGATATTTATGTCCCCGGGAGGTTTACCCTTTGAGCTTATATATCTGCTAGAAAGCCTCAAAGAAGGTCTAATGGAATTTATTAAACTGGTAAATGTGTCATTGATGATATTATAGTTATGTTTTGTAAGATAGATAGTTACAAAGTTACATTTTACATTTTGTGTATAACGATATAGATTCGATCAATGTAAATAGAGAAAGACTTACATGAATCAGTTTTTTTTTTTTTGTTGGTTGAATTACATTTTTAGTATTTTAATATATAATCAGTATGAAAAGAAAATAAGTGATGCATTTTTTTGACCCAAAGCGAAAATTTAAAATCAAACTAAAATCGACGCTAAATTAGTACGTAAATTAAAAAGAAAATGACATTAAAAACATCATGATTATTTTTTAATTTAGATAGCATCGATATTTCTGGAGAAGTTTGGTAACCAAAAACGTATTCATAGTCTTTTAATTAAGATAAAGTAAATTTTGATGGGTATTTAGACATGTTGCATGTTACGTCGGACTTTTACAGTAACGTTCAAAGAAGTTTGAACATCCAAACTATATCTGAAATTTCGAACTATTTCGAACGTCGGACATTCCATCGTGATATAACCAAAGTTAAAATTGCTTCTAAGATTTTGTAATGAACAAAATGGTGAAAATTAAACAAAATGGTGAAAATTAAAAAGGTTTTTCTCAAAGCAATTTTAATGACTTAAACTACATTAACCTAATTTTACAGAGGTTTGTATTTTACAAAAAGGAAAAAAAAATTCATAATTTGCTTGCTAAGTGTATGTATATACAATATACTATATAGTAATATTTAAAGTATGTTGTTTCCCGTTTTCGATCTAAACACCGTGTCGTTTTTTCAACCGGACATTGTTTAGTGTCTACCGAATTAGCCACCACAGCAATACCCGAACCCGGAACAAATCCGGCCGGGTCGAAATTGCAGAAGCAGATTTGATTTGCCTCCCGTCATTTCTTTTTGTCGCCTGAACGCAAAAACCTTTGCTTAAACCCTAGAGAGAGAGAGAGAGAGAGAGAGATAGAGAGAGAGAGAGATGTTTCGGGCGGTGCGATCAGCTCTGAAGAGAAACAAGGAAGCGTTTAATGTAATTGCTCGAGGATCTCATCGAGCTTTCACCTCTAAAATCACAGCTGCTACTGTAACCTCCTCTGCTTCGTCTTCTCCTTTAGCGGGCAACTCTTTATATGGCTTGCGATCTCTGCTCAAGGTAGTTTCTAACATTCATTCAAATTCATGTTCTTACTTCAATTCGCAACTAGTGTGGAGAATTTGTGTAAAGGTTGATACTTTTGATCAGGATTTATGTTAAAGTTGAGATTTTTGGTTCCTATTAGACGATTCTGAGATTGGGATTGATCAAGATTCTGTTTTGTGTAGGGTCAAAATGCTTCATTGTTTAGGAATATGTCAACTGTAGCATCGATTAGCTCAGGGAGTAAAGAGGGTTTGAAGCTTCTTGTCACTGGAGGACCTCAAGCTCGGAAATGGGTTGGTATATGGCTTTTTGGTTCAGCTGCTTGGGTTTTCAGCATGGTGGTACTTGGAGGAGTAACCCGGTTAACTCGATCTGGTTTATCCATGACTGATTGGAAATTCACCGGTGAATTCCCTCCTCTGTCAGATGAAGCTTGGGCCAAGGAGTTTGAGAAGTATAAGCAGTCACCTGAATATAAGCGGTTAGTGTTGTGATTTTGGTAGCTAAGTTGTTGCTTGCATTGTGTCTTCTGTCATTGATGTTGAAAGTGGTATTTGTGTTTTGGTATATGGTGTTTTGGCAGCGTGAACAAAGGGATGAATCTTGAAGATTTTAAGTTCATATATTGGATGGAGTATGCTCATCGAATGTGGGGAAGAGGATTGGGGATCATGTTTGCTTTGCCGTTTTCGTTTTTTCTGCGTAAAGGGTATATTACTCTACGTCTTGGTGTTCAGCTCTCTGGATTATTTGCACTTGGTGCCGGACAAGGTTTCATTGGTTGGTGGATGGTTAAAAGTGGTTTAGAGGTTAGCATTTAGGGCAATCAGAGATGATCTTATTAGATGTCAAGTCCAGAATATTGTGTAACTAGTAATCAGTTTTGTCCTGTAGGAGCCACCGTCTGAATATTCTCAACCAAGAGTAAGCCCATACCGTCTTGCAGCTCACCTGACCTCAGCTTTCGCCATTTATTGTGGACTTTTCTGGACCGCTCTCTCTGTTGTTATGCCTGAACCACCAGCTGAGTCACTGGCTTGGGTTCGTGGAGCAGCTAAAGTGAAGAAGCTTGCATTACCAGTAAGCTTGATTGTTGGTATCACTGCGATTTCAGGAGCCTTTGTTGCTGGAAATGATGCTGTAAGCAAACTAAAAATTTGGATATAAGCTTCTGTTTTTATTAGTTGTAGAAAAGGAATCTGAGCATTTTGATCTCTCTGCTTGTGAATTGTAGGGTCGTGCATTCAACACATTCCCGAAGATGGGCGATACATGGATCCCAGATAATATATTTGAGATGAAACCACTTATGCGCAACTTTTTCGAGAACACAGCAACTGTTCAGGTACACCATTGAAACATAACTTTCTCATTTTGCTTCAAGAATCTCAAAAAAAAAAAGACTGAAACTTTACTTAAATTTCAGCTTGATCATCGCCTTCTGGCAACCACAACGTTATTTGCGATTGGAACAATGTGGTGGTTCACGAGGAAGCTAGATATACATCCAGCTGTTAGAGCTTTGATTGGAAGCACTGTCGGAATGACTGCTGTTCAGGTTTTTTATTCAATCAACATAAATTTTCATGAAAACTCAATCACCATGAAGTTTCATGGAAACTTGATATGGAAAACCATTGATGGGGCTTCTTCTTTTCTGTTGTTGTAGGTGACATTAGGTGTATCAACGCTTCTGAGTTATGTTCCGGTTTCACTAGGAAGTGCACACCAAGCAGGAGCTTTAACACTTCTCACTTTGATGTTACTTCTCAATCACACTCTTCGGAGACCATCACCTTCTCTTCTCAAATCTCTTCCACAAGTTGCTAAATTAAATTTCAGCTAAGCCTTAATCACCTTCTGTTCTTTTTCATTATTCACTAAGAAACGATTCTTTGGCTTACACTGTTATACTAGCAAGCTTTCTCATCGAATCTGCGTCAATGATGTTTGTATTATCAGTCATGGTTCGATAAATAATGCGCGAAAACAATTAACAAAACCTTCATATGAATCCCAGAATTCTGAGTGTTTTTGTTGGAGTTTATTAAATATGTTTCGTTTTCGGATTGTAATAGCATTGATAGCTTTGTAATTTTTCTATTACCAATTCGGTTCAATACTTCAATGCTATATTTGAGTTCAGTTTTGGACCTTTGGTTCAAATCCGTCGTAAGCCTTGTGGATAATGTTTAGAGACAGTTTTTGGCGTTTTGGGTTAACAAGACTATACACGTGTCGTAGAACTGTAGCTTATAGGATCCACGTGTCAATAGCCCACCATCTTTCTTTCTATATAGCCATGATACAAAACTCTCTCAGTTAACTTCACATTAGTACTATGGAGAATCCTGAAGGAAGGAGAGATATAGCCATAACCGATGGAGTGAGGCCTACCGGTTCGTCGGTTGTGGAAGCAACGGTAGCATCACTGGCAGTGGTCGGGCCGCTCTTTGGTCTGATGAGTTTTAGCCTCGTAGCGACGGTAACTCTGTTTCTGATCGTTTCTCCACTGATGCTGATATTTGCTCCGGTTTTGGCTGGGACGGTGGCGATTCTTGTGGCGGCAATGGTTGGTGTTGGAGTGGCTGCAGCCTTATGGTTAATGGGAATAGCCGCTTTGGTTTGTTGTGCGAAAGAGATTGGTGTTGGAACCGGAGTTGCTGAGAGGATGGTTGAGTCGGTGGTGAGAGAGTTAGGTTATGGTCGAAGTCGTTACTTCCGAGAGAAGTCAGATTCTTCTTCTTCTCGGGCTTACTCTTCTGACTGAATAAAGAGTATGCAAAGATGATATGGCTATGATAAGAAAACAAAATTAAGTAGAATTTTTCCAGAGATACAATTTGAAAAATCTTCAAAAGAAAATTTTGTAATGCTATATCATTTTTTCTTGTTTAACTCTAAGAGAAACAGTAACATAGCAAACAGATAAAACACAAAATAATAAGAAAGAGTGTTAAGTTTAATTGATATAATAATTTTTTAAAAGGTAACATTACCATGTCTATCTGAACTGTTCTATTTATCCAAACCTACGTTATCCGGATTATTTAAACACAAAAGACAAACAAATTGTATTATCCATCTTTCTTATTGAATTATCAAAAGTATAGTTTCGAATTTTATCACAAAAATTAAAAATATATGATATATGCCTGTAAAGTAAAATATGATTTATTAGAATCATATATCATCAATTAATTTTTGCCATCTGATATCAATTGATTTCGAATTATAGAAGTCAAATCTACAAAATTTCTATATATTCAAAAATTTATTATTTACATCTACTTCCATAAATTTACTTTATTTTATTTTGATATCGGATTCACTTTTGAATATATTCATGTTTGTATTGTGGATAAGGTACGCACTACAAGATGTTACAACAAAAGCTGACATAAAGTAGGTACCTAATTGTACTAGTACAAGATTCTGTGCTTTACACGAACACTCACTAATGCACACGAACGCTCTCGCGATATTCTCCGTACTTCACGTAGACATATCCTTACAAAAATAAATAAATAAAAAAGAATTGTCATAATTTAAAGTTTCAAACCCTAGTTTGTTATACAAATCGTCCTACCCATCACCAAAATGCTAAAGTTATAGTTTGCGTAGATAATATCAGAAGAACTATGTATAATTAAAGTGTAAATTATATCAAGAATATAATTGATGGGTGAATATTCTGATAATGAAATGAATGTAAAAGGAGTTGACCAGGCGTTGAGTGGGTGACCTACCGGCCAAAGGGAATCACACGCTCTGTAGCGTTGAATTCTTTAAAGAGTGTAATCACTTCATGCACATTTGATGCTAATTTTTACTATGTTTTCATTTTTGTTTAATTCAATTTATTATATATATGCATACATTTCCTTTCTTCTTTTGCAATTTAAAACCCTTAATTACAAGAAAAAGTTAAAAGAACTCAAAAGCTTGGCAGTTTTAAATCTTTTGGGCAATCTTTGATTTATAAGCTTCTTCTTTTTTTTGTTTTTTTTTTTCATTTCTTAATCAAAATTTTCATTTTAGTGTTGGCAAATTAACTAAAAGAGTAATCAAATCGATCGAGAGATAAAAACTAGAAAGGAAGAAGAAATGGGTCGGATTCCATGTTGTGAAAAGGAGAATGTGAAGAGAGGACAATGGACTCCTGAAGAAGACAACAAATTGGCTTCTTATATTGCTCAACATGGTACTCGTAATTGGCGTCTCATCCCTAAGAATGCTGGTAATTTAGTTTCTCTTATCTTCTTTTTTTTTCTTTTTTTTTTGATGGTTTTCTTTAATCAAGTTACAATTAATATTACTATATGTGATCATTGTAATGTATTTAATGGATCGACAAAAATTTGTTTCTGCTAATAGGGTTGCAAAGATGTGGCAAGAGCTGTAGGCTAAGATGGACGAACTATTTGCGTCCTGATTTGAAACACGGCCAGTTCTCCGAAGCTGAAGAGCATATTATTGTCAAGTTTCACTCTGTTCTTGGTAACCGGTATGACTAGATCTGATTAACTAAAATTTAAATATTTTTCATTGGTTCGATTTTCTTGGAGTGATTTGATTTTTAGGTTTGGTGTATAAATTTACAGATGGACTGATAAATTCCCGAATTTATTTTTATAAGTTCTGAAAATTTGATTCTGACTTACAAAATATATCTTTTTAACGAGTTTGTAGATACGTTTCTTGATTCTCAAGAAATGGAATAAGACCTTGTTTTCTATACCCTATTTAACTATACGGATTTAAACTTTGAGAAATTTTATTTTATTTTGGCATCTACAGTCAGACATTTGACTCAAGAGTAGGTTTTGAAATGAAAATGCTAATGAATAGATTTTTTCCATGAGCAACAAAAGACAGTTATGATGTTTCTTGGGAAACAAGAACATGAGTAAGACATAGACCTTGTTAATGTTTTTTGTTGGGTATGGATCAGGTGGTCGTTGATAGCGGCGCAGCTTCCTGGTCGGACAGACAACGATGTGAAAAACTATTGGAACACGAAGCTGAAGAAGAAGTTGTCGGGAATGGGAATAGACCCGGTGACCCACAAGCCTTTCTCGCATTTAATGGCAGAGATCACCACTACACTCAATCCTCCTCAGGTTTCTCACCTAGCTGAAGCTGCCCTCGGTTGCTTTAAGGACGAGATGCTTCACTTGCTCACCAAGAAACGTGTTGACCTAAACCAAATCAACTTCTCAAGCCCTAATCCTAATCCTAACAACTTTAACCAGATTTCTGCTGATAACGAAGCTGGTAAGATAAAAATGGATGGTTTAGAGGCTGGTAATGGAATAATGAAGCTATGGGAGATGGGCAACGGATTCTCCTATGGATCGTCTTCGTCTTCGTTTGGGAATGAAGAAAGAAACGATGGATCAGCGTCTCCCGCGATAGCGGCATGGAGAGGTCAAGGAGGAATACGCACGGCCGTGGCTGAAACCGCGGCTGCGGAAGAAGAGGAGGAAAGAAGGAAGCTGAAGGGAGAAGTTGTTGATCAAGAGGAGATTGGATCTCAAGGAGGCCGAGGAGATGGAATGATGATGATGAGGAGCCATCATCATCATCAACATGTGTTTAATGTGGATAATGTCTTGTGGGATTTACAAGCTGATGATATCATTAATCATATGGTTTGATTCTTATTTCGTTCAACGTTCGTTTTTTTATAAAGATTTCTTGTTTGGTTTTTCATTATTTTGGATCACATTGGTAGTTAAACATTTGGTCATGATTAATTTAGGCGTTTTCTGTTTTTTTTTTCTTTTCTTTGAGAGATTAATAAGTTTTGCTTTGTAAAGCATTTAATAATGAAGAAATGTAAATAAATACCATAATATTCATGTCAGACTACTATACAAACCTTTTATTGTTGGCTACTTGGCTTGTTCGTATATTAGACTACGAAAACTCAAAAATGTCACTTCCAATATTTCCTCTAAAGATTAATTAATAATTGCAATACAATTTTATGTGGAGGAACAATGGAATCATAATGCAAAAGCTATAGAACCAGATGATTAATTTCAGGCTTACTTAACCACATTGCAAATCATTAAGCCCATTAGTGGCCCAACACTGTACACGTTGGAAAAGAAAATATAGCCGTTACAGTGAGAAAAGGTCGCGCCTACTACATTATTTATCTTCGCAGCAGTAACAAAACAACATAACGGAAAAAGAAAACAATCCGACCGTTGTACACATATAGCCGTTAAACAAACAACAATTTAAATACCTGAAATCTTAATTTCATAGAAAAAGAAATCTTACTAAAAAAGAACAACAAACACAAGTCTTCTCTGCAATTTTTATTCATTTCTCAATCTCTTCTCTCATATTCCTTTCCATTTCCAATCTCTGTTTCTTCATAAAGTATTAATCTTTTTTTACTCTAATGGCCGGAACTAAAGATTCTCATGTAGTGGAGATTCCGGTAGACGAAGAGCATAAAGAGAGACAGCAACAACAACAGCAACAACAGTTGGTTACGGTTTCGAATCCGGGGTTGGGGATACTGAAGGTGATTCAGCAGCATCCGTTGTCTGAGATCTCAGAGAGTCCAGGACATTTGTTGCTTTTGAAGCTATGGCAAAGAGAAGAAGATCTGTTCTGTCGTCGTGTCCTTCTTAAGGAATCAAGGCTAGAGTCAATCAAAAGAGAGATCTTTCAGCTCTGTTGTTTCTTCCTCGTCTTCCACGGGTTCTTCTTCACTCTCGTCTACTCTGCTTCTTGTTCTGATGACGATGACTTGATGAGAAGAGACGCGGTCTGCAAGAAATGGTGGATACCTTCTGCAGTGTCACTAGCCACTTCGCTGGTTCTTGTGTTTCTTGTTCAGGCTAGGCTGTTTGTGTTCTGGAAAGTTTATAGAGGAGTTCATAGGGAGAGGAATGATAACAGAACGCTTACACGGTGTGTTTTGGAGTTGAGGATGAAAGGTTCCAGCTTCGATTTGTCAAAGGAGCCAATGAGTGGGAAGAGGATGAAGAGCTCAAGCGTTGAGATCAAGTGGAAACCTGTTACTTGGTTCTCTCAGTATTTGATCACCATTGTTCTTCTTTGCTTTTCAGGATTGTTCTTCCCGGTCTCAAAGTTCATCCTCTGCTGATTTTGACAGATCAGCCAAACTCTCAAATATTTGTTTTTTTCGGTAAGCAAATTTTGTGATCTTTGTTCTTTTAATCCAAATCTGGACTCTCAGTGATATATATTTTATATATATCTCAGGATTCTGCATTCTTTCTTCAACCTCCATTGTGGGGATGAAGCTTTTGGTCCGATCTTAGCAAAAGCTTGTCACTGGCCTCTGTATCATCAGGCTTTGAGAGAGTTGCTGTCAAATCTTCCAGACTTGAGAATACTCCCGGGTCCAAGAACAATCTGTAACTTTTAGCGCTTTACACAGAGAATAGATGTAACTCGGAATCAGAATATTCTGATATTGATTGTTAAGTTCAATTCTTCGTTTATAATAAAGAACACATCTTGTATATTGCCCATTTTCGCAGTGAATAAAATGCTAGTGTTATAGAAATTCAAAACTGCAAACTCTTCGTGTAATTATTTGATACTGTCAAGACATTAGTAGTAGTACCTGCAAAGCACAAAAACATTTTACCATACAACAAGGGTTCACGATGCAGTTCTGTTCCTATGTGCTGTCAAAACCAAATATCCGGAAAACACCTGCAAAGAGATCCAAAGAGAGCTTGTTGTTATTGTTCAATTTCTGCTACGAAGTTGTTGTAAGAGTTATGTGTTGTTGTTGCTAACAATGAAGAAGTACCTTCATCAGTATTATACTTGGGATTCTTGTCATCACCTGCATATGCTAGTAAATTGTATTTGGGATTCCACTCAACGCTATTCATTGCAGCACGACATGGAATCTGATGCACCGTCCGCCCGGTTTGGACATTAGCCTGTTTGGTAGTTACTGGTCAGATATGAGGCACTAATCTCATATTAAGGAAAGTACATAGTAATTAGCAGTGTTTAAGTCTGGACTTTAACTCACAATATCTATGAATAAATCTTCACTGGCTGAAGCAATATACTCTCCCGAATAGTTGAAGCTTATTGTCCTGACAGGCCACCTGCGAGGAGAGTAACTTATTAGCATGTAACAGAAACTAAGCCTTTTTTCATATGTAAATTTCAGGTTGGGACTCACTCAAGTTTGGTAAATGTTCTTAAACAAAGCATGTCTGAGATATCCCAAAGGCTGACTAAAGAATCCGCACTTCCAACAGCAAAATACCTGTGAAGAGAAAGGAATTGGATGCAACCGGAATAAGAAACTTTAACTCGTGTCTCAGAGGGTAAGACAATGAATGTAAACATAATGTATATTACCTTCCCTTAGGATCAATTGCAATGCAATAACACCCGGCTGTGTGGGCTGTGAGAGTGTCAAGTGGTTTAAGAGATGGATATGAAAGAACTTCCACAGTTCCTGATCAGAAGAACATACAAACATAAATTTCCAATAAGATTTTCTGAACTGAGTACAGGAAAGAACAGAATTTAAAGTCCTCACCAAGTCCAGTAGTCAAGAAGAAAAAATCTCCTGGCATGTTCCAAGCAATCTCATTTACCTGTTACAAGAAGACAAAAGCTAAGAGAACATTCCATACGGCACCAGAAAATTACTAACAACTATAACAACTAAGAGGATTATTACATGTTACAAGAAAGTTAGGTGAAATATAACCGCATGAGCTAGAAACAGGAGACAGGGAAGAGCAAAAAGAAAGCCATAAGTCTGAGCTTTCATTACCTCATAATTGAATTTTCGCCTGTGTAGAGGTTTAAACTTACGGACATCCAGAATGGTAAGCTCATCATCCTACATTGGGCAGTAAGAGAAAGATCAACCACATATAAAGAAATTCATCAAGAATAGCATAAAACAGTCCAGCAAGGAACAAATCAATTGTAAAGACATGGGGATCAAGATAATACCCTATTACCAACAGCAACATGTGTCCCATCAGGTTTGTAGGTAATATTTATATTCTCTCCACTAAGTTCTGCCTGCTGTGTACATTTTCCACCTATATAACTCGAAGAAGTCATATCTCAGAAATTTTCTACTGACAGTAAAACACACAATAGTAGCCACAAATCAAAAACCTGATTAATTAGCTCTAGTATTGGAATCTGGCTAACTAACAACTTTGTAAGTCTTATCGAAATCATAATCTCATCAATCAATAGTTTCCAAGATATAATAACTCAAGAGCGAAAGCCTAAATTGCAAGAAGTATATGTGAATGACACAAAGCTAATCCACTAAGAGAATATAATAACTTACTGCGAGCATCCCAGAGACGAACGCTTTTATCCCCAGAGGCAGTAGCAACAAGATCTGAATGTTTGGGATCCCAACATAGCTGATCCACACTATCAGTATGCCCCTTTAATTCAAGGTCCTTAGCTTTACTCTGTATCCAACACACAACAATACAACATATATAATCAAAATTACAAAGAATACATAACTCAAACTTAACAATGACAAAGACAATAATCGAACATAATGACCACAAAAGTCTTGTCTGAATCAAAACTACAAATACTTCTCCATCTGTAATCATCATCACAAACACACACAGAAGTTCCCATATCTCACAAAAAGACAAAAGAGAAATTATTATTACATGACCGTGAGGTTCGATGTTCCAAATACGAGCCGTTTGATCAACAGAACCCGAAGCAAGCTTTGTTCCGTTAGAATTCCAAGCTACTGAATGTACCTTCAATCCCCCAAAAAAAAAAAAAAAAGATTCCCCCAAAATTAGGGTTTTAAGATTTAACAGAAAATTATAATGAAGATTTCGAAATTAAATCAAACCTTCTTCTTGTGACCTTGATATTCTCGGCTATGTAAGCTCTTAAAAGGAATCGTCTCCTCCATTGTTTTATTTTTTTCCCAGCTTCTCTCTCCTTCCACTTAGCCTCTTCTTCAACCTTCGCGGCTCTCTCACTGAGAATGAGAGAATCAGAGCTTCGCTTCCTGCAACGCAGCGTTTTGTTATTCCGGTATCAGATCTATCGAAACCGAATTTTAATAAACCGGGACCGGTTTATTTAACATTCTAGATGGTTAAGAGGCTTCTGAAAGAAACTAACAAGAGCGGTAAAACTGCGGAAGTGTGTTAAAATATGAATGAAGAAAAGAAAAGAAAAGAAAAAAAAAGTGAAAAAAAAAAAAAAAACACAGCTAAGCAACAAGTAATCATTTTTTTTGGGGCGATAGTACCTAACAACAACACACAGTCTCTCTATAAATCCACCGACGTTATAGAGAGACAAGACAACAGCTTTTGGTTCTGACCTGACTCCGCCGCTTCTTCTTCATCTTCTTATCTCCCTATTTGCTCTTCTGATTCTTTGTCTTTAAAGATGATGATGATGTCGTCGCTTGGTGGTGGTGGAGGAGGAGGAAGTGGTGGTGGTGGAGTTGGTGGCGGCGGCGGAGGCAGGTTTATGAATTATTCTTCGTCTCTTTCGGTTCCTCCTTCTGCTCCTCACTCGCCTAATTACTCCGGTGGTCTCCGATCACAGTCTTCTGTCTTCGTTGAGCAGGAGAAGTAATTGAATCTCACTTTTTTTTTTTAATCTGTTTCTTTTGAGTTTTTGGGTTTCAAATTGTTTGGTGGTTTTATGATTAGCTGATGTATCTGATGAAGTTTGTTGATCTTTGTTTTGACTATTTTTGTTTTTTTTAGATCTTATTTAGTTTTTTTTTGATGAATCTGGATATTTCTCTGTTTTGTTTTCTTCTGATTCTATCTATTAGGATCTATGTTTCGATTCTGATGCATTTGATTGAATCTCAATATCTTGGATCATCTTCTTAGCTCATATTTGCATCAATCCGGTTCACTTTTTCTTTTAAGCATCAGTCTTCTTTGCGTTGTGAGATCTTGTAGCTCGTTGGTTGTGTTCGTTCTGTTATTGTTGGTTTGTGTTCTTGATTGACTAGATCCACTTCACTAAAAGAATGGATTTTTTGAATCTGGTTTGTACGGATTTAACGTTTTTTGTATTGGTTGAGTGGGATTGAGTGGGATCTGCTTGTAATTTTACTGTGTCTTTGAGGCTTTACTAATTTGTATACTATGCACATGTTTCTGTTTTGGCAGGTATCTTTCAGAGTTACTTGCGGAGCGTCATAAGCTTATTCCGTTCTTGCCTGTGCTTCCACACGCATATCGGCTACTAAACCAAGGTGAGCGTTGCTGTTTGTTGTTGTTTATCATCTGTATTTTTCTGCTCACATAATATAATATTCATTCCTTGCTTCAGAACTTTTACAGTTGATGAACACTAAAACGTTGCTGCTAAGAGAGACCTAATGAGTAGTAGCTAGCAGTTAGAATTAATATAACAAAGTGGTTGAATAACTCCCAAGTGTGTCTAATCTTACAATCCACAGAGAGACTAATGTTTGAGTACTAGAACACGAAATTACTAATTCTGTACTTCTTTTACTGACTTCTGTCATTTCATTTAACTAGAGTGAGAGCAAGAAACTATTCTTTGCTAACCCAATTAACTATGCTGTCTTGCTGACTCCATTTGTTGACTAATTCTAACTGGTGCGTCTTACTCTTGGAAATTGACATTTTTGAAACAGAAATTTTGCGTGTAACCACACTGTTGGAGAATGCCACAGTTTTAAGTCAGAGTGGGCTTGACCACCATAACCCTCTGGCTTCTGGAGGGATATTTCAGAACGCAAGAGCTGACCTGAACGGATGGGCATCACAGTTTCCATCAGAAGTATGACTACTAACCATTAACATAACTCTTTTTGTCTAATTCAATACTGCTGCAATAGAATCTTGCTTGACTTTAGTTATGCTGACATAACCATCTTTGACTGCTTTTAGTCGTAGTTTATCATGACAGGTAGCTTAAGCTAACACTGAATATTTGTATGTTCTTGCCTTAGATCAACACTAATTAAATAATCCATGATTCTCACGACCACGGTTGAAATGATGTTGTGATTGCTATAATTTTCTTGTATATATTATTAGGATATATCAGCTACAGGTTGCAATGCCTTGATACAGGGAGAGAAGTCTCAGTATTCTGTTGCAATGCGTCAATGCTTTAAAGTTGATTTTGATTCTAATTGTGTTGTTTGATCATTTGCAGAGATCTGTTCCATCGTCTCCAGGACCAAATTGGCTTCACTCACCAGATAGTTCATCCGGTCTCATTGCCAAGCGAACAATCAGGGTCGATATTCCAGTCGACAGTTACCCGAATGTAAGAGTTATCATCTTTACATCGAGATTATATGTGTATATATACTATCTGGTCGGAATATAACACTAAGTTTTCGATATGACAGTTCAACTTTGTTGGTCGTCTTCTTGGTCCTAGAGGAAACTCCCTCAAGCGAGTTGAAGCAAGTACTGATTGCCGTGTTCTTATAAGAGGAAGAGGCAGTATAAAAGATCCAATTAAGGTTATTATTATATAGTCTTAGAACTTCATTTTTATCTTCATTCCAATGTTTGTTAAAATGTATGAATAATTTTCTTCTTGTAGGAGGAAATGATGAGAGGCAAACCAGGATATGAGCATCTAAATGAACCACTTCATATCTTAGTCGAAGCAGAATTACCGATTGAAATAGTGGATGCACGTCTCATGCAAGCTCGTGAAATACTTGACGATCTTCTTACTCCTATGGTTTGTTTCATCTGCCCTTTCCTTTTCACACCTGAAACAATTTAAATGGACGGTCCTAATTACTTGGTTTGTGTTGTAGGAGGAAACTCATGATCTTTACAAGAAACAGCAGCTGCGAGAGCTAGCATTGCTCAATGGAACTCTTCGTGACGAAGGATCTCCAATGTCTGGTTCTGTTTCTCCTTACAATAGCCTCGGTATGAAGAGAGCCAAGACAAGAGAAGCGTAAGAAAATCAAATCAAAGATCTTTGTTGTGATCATAAAAGGAATATGAAATCGATGCAATTCCGACACAAAAAAGGCCATTCCCACTCTTGATGACACGGTACTCTCTCTTGTCCCTGGGGATAGAATTGTTGTATATATGAATTATGTGTGTTTGCCTGTCTATTTATCATTGTCCCGGAGAGAGATCAGATGACAAAATTTCAAGGAAATTACAAGAGCTGATGAGTCTCTGTCTCTCCGAGGCTTTGGGTTTGTTTTTGTTTTATGTTTTTTCTTGTTTGTTGGAAAGTTGGGTTCCAAGAGATTTCTTTTATAAGCTTTTATTTTATTTATTATTTTAGCATAAAGAAAACATGAAATCATGATGGTTTGTGTCTGGTAATTCGTAATGATAGTAATCATAATATGTTTTTGGATACCTAAACGTCAAAGTAAAGCTTGTTTGAAATATAATGTGTGGATTGTGTAAAGCAATGATAAGTAAAGCAATGTTTCTGGTAATTCTCAAGTATTTTTCACATGTTTATTACTGAAATCGACATCCTCTGTTACATGTCAACTCTGTTTTCATAATTGACAGGCTACTGGATTAGTCAGTTTAGTCGGCAGAGGCTTAATATATTGTTCAAGTAAATCGGTTAGACTGTCTACCAATAACCCATTCGGTTTACTGATGAACCGTTTAGTTCAACGGTCTGTACCTGGTCACAATGCCAAAAGAAACTGGGAGCTATGAGATCGTAAATACTAGATACAACAATTGATAATTGATAAATCTTCAAAACCTAGTTTCTTGTGATGCAAGGTAGCTTTCTTTGCCATTTATTGTTTACAATGTACGCCTAGTCAAAATTTGTTATGTACTGTACCCTTTTTAATAGAATGAAAAGAAAACATTTGAAATTTCTAATCCAATTTAGATGTTAACATCTCACATATGATAATTTAACCTTCACAAAACTCAAGTATATTAATATGCTGATACGCACATTAGACATACTAATATGTAAGTGTCGATTACAAAAAACTTAATTCTTGTTCATTTGAATAAGTAATGGAACTATACGTAGAACGTAGTACAAGAAAGAAATGGGTTTACTTGGCGAACTTTGTCTACTTCTTGGTTCACTTGACGTGGTCCGGGTGAGAAAAAAAAATGTCAAATCTTGTGATACTGTGAACATAGTCTTTCCCGTTAAGGTAATAGTAACATATCCAAATTAAATCTCTGCAATCCGAAAGATTCTAATTCTATTTTAGTATTTTACTTTCCTGTTTTATTCTTTTTCATTTTTTTAGTGGGGTTATTGGTTTGAGATTTGAATAAAATTTTAAAAATTTTAAATGTTACGTAAAATCTATCTATTGTTATTAGATCATTTTTTTGTTAAACTTTATTAAAGTTTAGTATTATTAGTTTGTGATTTGTAAAAAGTCATTTAAAATCTTAACAAATTTGGGTTATTAAATTTAGACTTTTATAAAGTCATTAAAATTTTTATGTTATTCAATTAAAACAAAAAAATCTAGAATTGTTAATGAATTCAATTGTTATGTTATTGGTTAATGATCTTAGATACTTTTTTATAAAATAAAGTCATGAAAAATATCATAAAAATACAGGAATTGTTTAGATTACTTTACCAAATTTTAGAAAACTAATCAACAAAACTATTTAGCAATCTTTACAAATCTTTTACTTATTCATTTTTAATGATTTTGTTGAACTTTTCAGATCTCTTTTACAAAGTAAAATCTAACGCTATTTCTGATTTTACCAATTTTCTGGGAAAGAGTAAAATTATACCAATTTTCCATAAAGAAAGTAAATTTATTGGGCCTTTTGAAGGCCCAATAACATAAGAATCTAGCTAAGGCTACGTGGCAAAGCTTCACCGCTCGAATGAGGGAATCTATTTAAGCCGTATCGATGCCCTTCATCATCATCATCATCCATCTTCAAAACAACCCCTTTGAGATTTCCGAAGATCACAATATCCAAAAACCCTAGATCAACCTAAAAAAACAAAAAGGTAGGTCAAATCAAAAATAATTACCTCTCGCAAAATCTCGAATTCGATTTGATTCATCATCATCATCGTCTCTCTTTAGGGTTTACCCAGAATCCTGATCTCACTGTTTGTTTACCTTAGCGTCGATCCATGTTATTTTTTTTGTTCTGTTCTTCGTGTTAATTTCTAGAATCTTCTGGTACCTTCTTATGAAGATTTAACCTTTTTTAGTCTGATCCGTAATTTTGCTTGATCCTGTTTCTGAAATTGTTTGATGATTTGTTTCTCTGTTTGATCTGAATCAGTACACCTCTGATCGGTTTGTTTAGTTTAAATTAGGATTGCATTATCCGTATGGTTTTGGAGAATTTTTCTGGTTTATTTCTTCACGCAGTGTATCATCATACTTGAACGAGTCTTTAATTGTTGATTTATCCTTTAAATAATGAAAAAACTTTTTCGTATAAAGTCTCTTCCTTTAGGATTAGCTTTGTTCTTGATGTGTAGTGCTTTTTGCATCTGTATACATGTAGAAGTTTGGTGATTTTTTTACTTAATCATCTGAGTTTTCTTTTTTTTTTTTTTTTAGCAGCAGCAAGGACTTTTCAATGGCTTCCAAAAGAATTAACAAGGAGCTTAGGGACTTGCAAAGGGATCCTCCTGTTTCATGCAGTGCCGGTGAGTATTTTAATCTGTGGTAGCTTTAACAACATAATCATTTTCAGGATAATGAATTGTATGAGTTGTTTTGATTTATATTGAATTGGTGATGTTATTAGGTCCTATGGGAGATGATATGTTCCACTGGCAAGCAACTATCATGGGTCCAACAGATAGCCCTTTCACCGGAGGTGTTTTCCTTGTTTCCATTCACTTCCCACCAGATTACCCCTTCAAGCCACCAAAGGTAACATCTTTTTATGTTTGTTTGTTTTGTTGGGGCTTGTTTTGAATAAGTTTATCATCCGCCCTTGTGCTTAGAGCAAGTGTTCAATCAAGTAATCGAGTGTTTTATGATGTAGGTGTCCTTCCGTACCAAGGTTTATCACCCAAATATCAACAGTAATGGAAGTATCTGTCTTGATATTCTGAAAGAACAGTGGAGCCCTGCACTTACCATATCCAAGGTGATCAATTTGTTTCACTTTCATACTTTTTTTGCATATCATTTAGTCTGTTTTCCGCAGCATCTTCTCATGCTCATGTCTTAGTTATGGTCATGTCTTTATGCATTCTATCTGGTGTGATTACCTGCTTTGACCAATCTGTCTTTCCATTGATTATATGAACAAACAATAACCCAATCCGTTGGGCTATTAGTTGTGTCCTGGCTGTGAATCTGTGACATAATGTGTGGATTTTCAGTATATATGAAATAGGGCCATTAGCGAGTTGCTTGAATATACTTTCTTTTAATTGCATGTAAGCCAAATAACTAAAGTTGGTCTGCATTTTCCACAGGTTCTTCTGTCAATCTGCTCACTGCTGACAGATCCAAACCCTGATGATCCTCTGGTTCCGGAAATCGCTCACATCTACAAGACAGACCGAGTCAAGTACGAGGCCACTGCCAGATCCTGGACCCAGAAGTATGCAATGGGATGATAACTAGCAATAAGACACACACCAGTACATTGCGCATTAAAAAAGTAGAAATAAGAGAGAGAAAAAAACTGAGTTTGGCTTTTTTTATATTATAATTTGGCTACTTTTTGCTTATTGGTTTATTATCGTTAAGCCGTGTGTTTGGTGTGTACATGAGCTTGATTATGCCTTATTTGAAAAATTGATATCTTGCAATGGTTTTTTAGCCAATAAATTGGCTATTATGATTAGTCCCTTGCTACTGTTATACGCACAAGTTTATGGATGACTAAAAAAAAGTGCGCATAGTACTGATAGTGAAATGAGATTGGACCAACACCTTTTGGTGATCTTAACAGGTCTTTACGGTGTAAGATTCCTATTGGCTCTCTCTCTCTCTCTCTCTAATTGTTTGTTCAACTAGAAAAGTCTAGAGACTTAGAGAGTAGAATAACAAATGAGTATGACTTGTTCCATTGGTACGGTTTTCTCTTCTTTTTCTACTTATTGAGAATTTGGAACAAGTTATTAAAATGGTTTATTATTTTAGTATTTATGAATTTAGCTACTTTATTCAGTCTTTTTCATATGTATATGACAACGATACATAAGGTATTCAAATTGTAAAAGAATTTGGTGTAAGGCCACCATGACAAGGAAGTTTAAAATTTGAATAGACAAAAGTTGGATTCGGTTTTAACTTTTTAAGTTTGGTAGATCAAATTAATAAGACTTTAAGAAATGCATGAGGCAAACAACAGTTAATGCGAAACACTGCACGAACGAATACACACACACACACACGCGATGCAAAGAAGAAAACGTGTGCAAGCCAATATTTTTTACCAAATTAATAACCAACAACGACTTCGAAGTACATTCATCTGAGCCTTTAAAACGACATCGGATTTATAAAATCATATAAAAAGCAAACAAAGATGTGGAAGGAGTTAAACTGCGAATGAGACATGTCGGCCATTTCGTGGTGTTAAGAAAAAAAACAGAGTCCTCCTCCTCCAAATACTTTTGTTTAAAAAAGGAAACCCCCAGATACAGAGAGAAACCAAGTGCAACAAAAATCCTCTGTTTTTTTTCTCAAAATTCAAAATCTCTTTGATCTCCTCGACAGATCTCTTCTTCTTTGTATATAGTAAGAGGTTTAACCGTCGTCATCTTTTTTTTTTATCTCTATCTCTCTCTACCCTTTTTTGGATATTGATATTATCTGTTACAGCTTCTGTTACTAATCTTAAAATCTCTCAGAAAAAGTAACTCTCTTTATTATAATCAACCTTGCGTAACACTTTAAGGACTCCCTTAGGGTTTTTGTCGATTCCTAATTTCTTTTACGACTTTCGTCTTGCAGCATTGCTTTTGACATTTTTGGAGCACTTTTAGGTCTCAAAGTTTTGATTTTTACTTGCGCTTTTTTTCTTTCCTTCAGACGAGATAATCTCATCCGTTGAGACGTTTTTGACTCATTCTCAAGAGATGTCAGGTAAATTTTTTAGGAGACCATCAGTGAAATGGTTGAAATTTAGATGTTTGTTGGTTGAAGTATATAGAATTTGTTGCAGGTTGTGAAGAAACAAGAGAGAAACTATCAGATTCTGAGTGTATAGAGGATGAACCAAGGCGTTCTAGAATTGGGAATTTGAGAAAGAAGGCTATTAGTTGTTCTAGTAAACTTACACATCCTTTGAAGAGGAAAGGCAAACGTAAAATCGATTACTTGATCCCTTTGATTGAAGATGTTAGGGATGAGGAAGAAGAGAAGATTGTTTCTCAATTGCGTCAAGAACTTCTCAAGAAAGATTTGTTGCCTCCAAGGCATGATGATTACTATATGTTGTTGAGGTAAAAGTCAAGATGCATTTGCTGGGCACTAAAGTTGTCTCTTTTCTTATAGAAATGAAAATTTTTAATGCTTTTTTCTATGTCCAGGTTTCTAAGAACAATGGAATTCAAAATTGAGAAGACTGTCACGGCATGGGAACAAATGCTTAAATGGAGGAAAGATTTTGGAACCGATCACATTATACAGGTAAGGGGTAGTATGGTGTTTCATCTATTGCTTTATCACTTTTTGAGTTACAGAAGCATCTTTGCTATGGACCTAACAACATTTTACAAATAGGACTTCAATTTTAAAGAGTTGGACAAAGTGACAAGGCACTATCCTCAAGGGTATCATGGAGTTGATAAAGATGGGAGACCTATTTATATAGAGAGACTTGGGAAAGCTCATCCTGGTAAGCTTATGGAGGTTACTACCATAGAGCGATACTTGAAGTACCATGTACAAGAATTTGAGAGGACCCTTCAAGAGAAGCTCCCTGCGTGTTCAGTTTCAGCAAAGCGACGAGTCACTACAACAACTACAATACTTGATGTTGAAGGCCTGGTGTGTTAAAACTCCTGTAGATGTTTTAAAGGAATCACTTGGCTTTTCTTGAGTTATAATATCTCTCTATTTGGTTGTTTAGGGTATGAAGAACTTTACTCCTACAGCTGCTAATCTCCTGGCCACCATTGCTAAAGTAGATTGCAATTATTACCCTGAGGTACCTAACTCTTTGAAGAATACACTTTTCTATATGACTCTATTCCAAGCATTGAAAGGGAGAAGATTTTGTCATATGACTCCAATGAGCTGAGTGGATATGGATGTTTCGGTTGCTCTAAAAGTTTTGTAATGATGGTCTCTGACTCTTGCAGACTTTGCACCGAATGTTCATTGTCAATGCAGGGATTGGATTCAGGAATATTCTTTGGCCTGCCGCACAGAAGCTTCTTGATCCGATGACTATTGCAAAGATACAAGTAATGATTAATTATCTCTCTTGAGTTTTAAGCATAAGCTCTCCTATTTGTTTTCAGAAACCACTCATTACTTGTATTACTCAGGTTTTGGAGTCAAGATCCTTGTCAAAGTTACTTGAAGTAATTGATTCCAGGTTAATTTGTTATACGTCTTCTATTAAGTTTTTGTTTTGTAGATAGCCTTATTCAAGTTTGGGTCACGGCATACTCACATTTATCGTTACTGCTTTTCTTTTCCCTTTGTACAGTCAACTTCCAGAATTCTTGGGAGGCTTATGCAAATGTCCTAACGAGGGAGGGTGCTTGAGGTCTAACAAAGGACCCTGGAATGATCCTGAAATAGTTGAGGCATGTCCCTTGTTTTTTTTTTTGTTTATAAGATTCAGGAATCCATAAGATGCTATGATAAGTTGAGCTAATATTAAGGGTGTCTCTTGTTTTACAGCTCGTACATCACATGGAAGTAAACCCTGTACCGCAAACTACTAAATCTCCTCTTCATATAAGAGATTATGATTCTACCACTTGCACGATCCAACCTATAGTGAGTTCAATACTTCGATAATTTGAGCGGGTTATTAAATTCCATACAAATGCACTGGTGTAACTTTATTTATTTATGATTTGTTTTTGACTAAGCCTCTCTCTCTTTGTGCAGGCTAGTACATCAGACGGTGATAAATTCATTACCACCGTGGAATCTATAGAACCGGCTCAAGGAGAACGGTCACAAAACCAGTTACTTAACACTAACAATGATAACTCTTCTTTTGCAAATTCATCAAGACGAGAAGGTGTTTTTTTTTGTTCTTCTTCATGCCTAGTTATAAAGTTTCGTTAACATGATCCTCTCTAGTGTACTCAAATGATCTTTCTCGCACACCAGGTGGTCAGATTTTACGGTTTGGTGCACTTAGAGAAAAAATCAACAGCGAGAACATTTTCTGCTTAGTGAAAATACTACTAGCCTTTTCACTGAAGCTATTTGCTATCTTTGCTTTCTTATTGCCTGGATACTGGCAAAGACAGAACAATAATGTAGTGGTCGTCCCAGCAGATTCATCCGTAAACAACCAAGTTCTTGAGTGTTTAGATCGTCTAAAGAAGATGGAGAAAGAGTTAACAGAGATTAGTAGAAAATCTGTAAAAATCCCAGAAGCGAATGAGAAGCTACTAACGGAATCACTAGAGAGGATCAGGTCTCTAGAACTCGATCTTGACAAAACTAAATCAGTATGTGAACCCTCTCGATCTTGATCTTGTAAGAAGCTTGTAAATGCTATATTATATTTACTAATACATCTTCTTTTTGTGTGTGTGTGTTTCAGGTATTACACTTAACATTAACAAAACAGGTTCAGATTGAGTCTCATTACCAAGAAGTAAGCCCACTCAGATTTATCTAATGATTATTGACTTTTTTTTTCTTTTCCTTAGTCCAATATATTTTGTGGGTTATATTCATAACTTTGAGACTGTGTGCTTAATGGTGACAGCGAAGAACACGATGCTGTTTCTGAAGCTTTTGGTATTTGCAAGGAGATACAAACTTCTATATGCTGACAGAGACCTTTGGGGTTTTGTATTTTTCGTCTTCTTTATATATTCCTTGTAAAAAAACACAAAATATATCTAAAATTTCGAGTGAGGAGGCGACTAATAATATCACACGTATATGTTTGAAAATCGGAAGTCTTTAATTTACCAATACAAAAGCTTACCTAAATCTTGAAATTAAATTTGGGTTTAAAAAAAAGTAGTGACTTGTTCATACTTTACGATCCATCCTCCTAATCAAGGTGATCACGTACAATTACAATCACTTAAATAACAATTATGCTAAAAATCTATTTTTGGTCATAGCAACTCTTTTTGTTTTTTTTTTGTTTTGGACAAAGATATAGAAAATTCTAGTAGTTATTTTTTGTAACTTGTATTCATTATGTTATGTGCAGCCAAAAAGAAAGTCACAAGTCGGTTTACTCTTAAACACGGACAATGGGACCGACGTACTATTTTTCCCTTGGAACTATCGTATCGTATCAGTTTCCCATCGATCTTTGACTTCTTACCAATTTTCATTCGGACTTATATCCTCCGCCTATTTCCCCCTGAATTCATACTTCTCTGCTTATTTCCCCATCTAATTGGGTTTACACGGTTTTGGGATTAAACCCGATAGAAACCCATGTTAAACCAGTATGAAACCAATTTATAACCAGGATAATATATCCAACCCAACCCGATTTCTTCTTCTTCTATTTTTCAAAGACTTAAACAACAATTATTTTTGTAAAATATAACAGGTATGCTATTACTAAATTATAATTATTTTCTATTGATTTGAGAAGATCAGTAATGAAAATCAAATCTCATCTTTAGTCCCCATTTTCATCTTTGTTTAATATTAAATAAAAAATGAAAAAAGAAGCTGAATCATATCATCATTTAAATTAGTGTAATGATAACGAGTTTGCGAACTGGTTATAGCGATGAGGAGACGAGTCGGTGGTGATGATAACGAGTTTGCGAACCAGATGGTGGTGAATGGTGATGATGAGATCCGATAAACTAGACGGTGGTGACAATTATGAAATCTGCTGGCGATGATGAGATCCGGTGACCGAGAGGTCCGAGACAGTGACGAAGATGACGAGATCTGGTGGTAATGATGAGGAGATGAGACGAAGAAGATGATACTGCATATGAGATGGTGGTGATGAAGAGATCCAGTGACGACGAAGGTTTGCTCAGTGGTGAAAAACAAGGCAACGGTTTGCTCGGTGGTGAGTTCTACATCGACTGATCGATGGTAAATACTTCAGTCGCCTTGTTTGGAACAATTACCCACAGTTCCTATCACTATTTCTTCAAGATTTGTCAATCTCAAACATGTAATTTTCAGTTCATAATTTAAATTGAAAATAAGTAGGATGTTCACTAGAAATTGTCTTTTTAGGGTTTAATTTTCTTTGTTCAAAACACAATTGATTAAATTATTGAGTTCATCAGATTTTTGGAATGAATGTTGGTAGGGAAAAGAAGCCAGAAGAAGAGAGCAAAGGGTTGTTCATTTCAAACATTAGGGATTTTTTTTATTTTTAGGTTAAGTTAGGTTTAGTTATGTAATCGGGTTGTAATCGAGTTGTAATCCTGTTTAATTTGGTTAATAAGGTTCGTTGTTGGTTAATCAAAACAGTAAACCGTTAAAACCAAGACGATGGGAAATTAGATGAGAAGTTTAAGTTAGATGAGGAAATAGGCGGAGAAATACGGATTCGTAGGAAAATAGGTGGAGTATATAAGTCCGAAAAAGAACTGGTAAGAAGTCAAAGACCGATGGGGAACTGGCAAGATACGATAGTTCCGAAAGAGAAATAGTACGTTGTCCCTTAAACACACTACTCAACCAACTCTCTCTACCATGGCTACTAGTCATCGCCCAATTATTTGCATAAGATTATATAAACATGGATAACAAATGACATAACAATTTGAAAATTTTGAAAAGAAAAAGGAAACATACTATGCAACAACGACAAAAATATACAACATAGAATTTAGTGATGTATATTAGTGCTTTGATCATCGGAATATAGAATTATTGAGAATGAAGAAGACTATTTAAGCGTCGCCGTTTCGGAGTTAAGAGGTTGAAGAAACAGACAGGCTCGCATGTTTCCGCGTTATTCTATCTAGGCTGTAATCCAAATTGTTAAAATAAAATATGTCATCGTCAGACTCATCTTATTTTATAGTATATACTTTATTTTTAATTTTACTCTCTCTCTCTCTCTCTCTCTCTCTCTCTCTCTCTCTATCTTCGTGTTCGTGGTTTGCCATAGTTCTTCTTCTTGAATCAGATCTCTTCGTGGTGACTTCTCTGTTAACCAAAAGAGAACCATGGAGCTCAACTTCCTCTCTAGAGCTATCTTCTTCTTCTTTCTTCTACTTTCTCTTTTTTCTTCTTTCTCATCTTCAACTGTCATCTCAGGTAAATAACACACCCACCTTTCTTGTTTCTTTCTAACTCTGTCCTAGCCTTCTCGATCAGACTTCTTTAATTTGGTTAGATTGGTCATCACCTTCAATTCTTTTTTTTGGTTTATTTATTGCAGATGGTGTCTTCCAATCCCAGAGTTCGTTTACCGGAAGAAACCTGCTTCAGACCAAGAAACGCAAGTTCTTCTTTATAATTCTCTATCTTCTTTCCCTCAACTTACTTTTTCCTTTTTACAATGATTCCAGCAATTGATTATTTTCTTTTTTTAGTATGTAGATCTTAGTTAGAGTTTCCAATTATAGACTTATTCCCCCCAATGTGTTCTATGCACATACACAGATCCCGATTAAAGATATAGATAGATATGTTCTTGATGTTCAATGTGTTTACTTTTGGTGTTGTGTCTTAATGGCAAGTCTTTGGGCATTTTAGAATGTTTGGTTTTCTTCTATGTGACATTTGGTTTCTCTTTTTTTTTTTATGGAACAGCATGTCCTGTGAACTTTGAGTTTATGAACTACAAGATCATAACCGACAAATGCAAAGGTCCCAAATTCCCACCAAAGGAATGTTGCGCTGCCTTCAAGGAGTTTTCTTGTCCTTACGCTGACGAGCTCAACGACCTTAGCTCAGATTGTGCTACCACTATGTTCAGTTACATCAATCTTTATGGTAAATACCCGCCTGGTCTTTTCGCTAACCAGTGTAAAGAAGGCAAAGAAGGTCTTGAATGCCCCGCTACGTCTCCCACTTCAGCTGATGATGCAAGCGCAGCCACCGCAGCTTCTTCTTCTTGTCTTTGGCTGACCCTTTCCGCGGCTTTCTTGGTTTCCGTTAAGCTGTTCTGAGGCTGAGAACATGCTTCTTGTAAACAACCTGAGGAAGAGAGTTTATGTATATCCACGATTTGTTTTGCTGTTTTACTGTCTCATTCTTTTGATTTTAGGGACTTCAAAAAATTCTTAATGATAACTTTATGGCTTTCGTGTGTATCATTGTCTCTTCTTATAACCAACGAAGTGAATACTGATGATTGGTATCTATATATATCAGCAAGAGGTCTTAATTACAATATGTATCTCTATGTATAAAGGTAAACAAAAGGTAAACAAGTAACTTAATTACCATGGTTTTCACTAAATTGTTTGCTATCTATGGCTTTTGCGTCCAATCAATCAAAGCATTGACACTATACATATACCGAATCATATAAAGACTTGCTCTGTCTCTCACTTGGTCTTCTTCCAATGGTAAGAAAGAAACAAACTGAGAGATTCACCACATGAGTCTTGACTTGCGACGGAACTGCTTCCTTGTGATACACCAAGGACCAGGAAATGTGCTTAACTGCGCACAGTAATAAGTAGAAAGGCAATTGCGTCAGGAATCACAAGACTGGACTTTGTTAAATTAATCTATGGAACAAGCTTCGGATAAATGTCCAGTATAAAATCGAGATACGTAAAGGAGTTATTAATGCATCTGTATTCTCACGCTATGCTTATTCACCAAATATGTCCAAAGTGTATATAATATCAAAGATAGGTTTCAGATAGGAGGACTTAAGAGATATCTACTGTGTCATTTACTAATAGGTTTGCAAATATGGATAGAAAATAATGACTTACATTGCTGATAAGCTTTGCCCCATGCCATGCTGTGTCCACGCCACAAGGAGGCGGGAGTACTCTGACTCCATTGCTTATAGATGGAGAAAGGTGATCATGCAGTTCTCTCTCTAGCCTTTCTGGATACAGCTCACAAAACAAAAAACCCCATAAGCACGTCAGACATGTATCTTTTAGATTGAGTTTCAAAGATCTTTTAATTCATATGCAAGAAGTACTGGTTATTTGATATATGCTTAAATTGATGCCATTGCAAAATATAAATGAAACAAAAGAAAGAGCTATATTTACCGAACCTGCAAGCCCTGGTAAACACGCACTTCCCCCAGTCAGTACTACAGTCTTGAACCAACTATCATCACCTGCAAGTCCCGCTGCATCACAGTGGTCCATACAGAGCGCCACTGCTTGGTGCAGACTCATCGCACGCCTGTTTTGGAAAGGCCAGAACCAATACCAATATAAATTACAAAATGGCCAAAATATGGAGAATATTCACAAGAAAGAAACCCAGACCCGAGCTGCATGAAGCTTTATAGTATTACAGTCGTGTAATTTTAAAATATATAAGAGTCATGATGAAAATAGTGGAACTTATAAACAAGTTGGTGCACTATAGTGTATGGTCAGATGATATCATTTTAGTTTCAGAACTAATCAGATCGAACCTCTTAAGAGTGAGGTCAAGGTTTAATGTGATTGTGATAAGTAATTCAGGTCTTACATTCCAGCAAGACGTGGTTGGAATAATATCTCCCCTGTTTGGAAACGCTCCTTTGACAAAGTAAACCATCCTTCACCTGAAACTTCGACTGAAGCTTGTGTGTCTCTTGAAAGTTCAGCTTTATAATCAAGAGCCACGTAACACAGTTTCTGCATTCGCATAACAAAAAGAAAAGTATTACATGAAGCGATTGAAAACAAAGAACTATAGTCAGTAACTTCGAATAGAACGTGCTATGAACTAAAGCTTCTTCATGAGTAGGCAGAAGCTATTTAGGATGGAAACCTACATAGTTATCTGCAATAGAGAGCAAATTGGTCTATGGTAATACCTCTTTAAGAGTACGAACAGTGTAGAGTGATTGAAAGGAAACGTTGTTCTCTTGCATCTTCTCCCTAAGGAATCCCGTAAGTTTCAATGCTCCAAAACCAATGACTTCTACACCTACCTGGCGCATCACCTTACCATTCAAAACTGCAGAACACCAGTAGAAGTAAATTGTTGTTACAGAAGTGAATGGTGCAGAAAGAATGAGAGAGATACATGATGATAATTTTCAGCAAGTTGTTATGTTCACATTTTCATCTTTAATCAACTTCGGTTCCACAAAAGAAATCACATCATGAGAGACTAAAGCTCCAAAGGCTACCATGTCACTAAACAAGATCTGAGACATTACAAAAAGAGTAGAAACGTAGAGAGAAAACAGCTTACTTGGAAGAACGGTGATGACTTGGAAACCTATGTTGACGACAATTCCAGATGTCCGCCCTGCTGCATATAGAGCTAACACAGCCTGAGAACAGAGCACAGAATATTTCATAATTTGCTTATGACTGTAATAGTAGCAAGGAATGCATAAAGCTTAATTATACTATCTGCAGTTAATGGTGAGATAATGCATCAAATACCCCAAAAAAAACAATTTTCCGCCAATACATACTATTACATGTACTGTGTGGCTAAAGAGATGGAAAATACATTTCCCGGAGAAAATGATTCCAATATTGGAGCAACAGTCATCATAAAGAACTAAAGAGTGAAAGAAAGACTCGCCTGATTAACTGCACAGACTGCAGGGACATTCATGTCAAACAAGACATTAAGGATAGCAGTCTTAAGTTGCCGCCTCGATGCCTTGGCCGATTCAGTATCTGAAAAATAAAAAATTAATAAATCCTTAAATGTTTAACACCACGAAAAATGTATAAATCCTGAAGATAAAACAAGTATTAGTGTAGCTAACCATCAAAATGGCAGAGGGGCAGTGAAACCACTATTGGCTGCATAGAGGACTTTACATGCATCCTGTAAAAAAAAATTAATCCTCATGAATTCGGGAAAGCAAAAGCCGTACATCAATTGCTAAAATCAGTAAGGAGAACAAAATGATGAAAAGCAAAAAAAAAACCTGGTGAAAATGGTAGCAAAGAACTGTTGAAGTCTAGCATATATAGGTGACTCGATGTTGCCAAATTCCTGACGATCAAACTAGTAAGAACTATCTTGTGTGTTGCAAGAGACAAGAATTCAAGCTTATTATCTTTTACTGTAATCAAAATCGTGAACCGCATTAGTACAACGATTGACTCACCAGAAAAGTAGCAGAACGTCCAGAAGGTGAATCAAACTTGCTCCAACCAAACTTGCAATATCCAGAACCACCTTCATAACGACACACATACAAAAAAAAGGAGAAATCTTTCAGCACAATTGAAAGACAAAAATTACAGAACTAGTCTACAACAGAAAACCCATACCATCAATAATAACAGAACCAGGAACTTGAGCCCTCTGACCATAAATGCGCATAAAAGACAACTCCCCTGATTGACTAGAAACCAATCTGCAAAAAACCATTAAACCTTTTGAATCATCTTACATTGTTTTAAACACTGATACCTATCTTGACCAAAGCAAAAAACCTCACCGGAGAGGATAACCATAGCGCAGACTAGTCTCAGCGAAGAAAATAGAGTCCCATGACTGTTGAGAAGACTGAAGATAAAACATCCAGAGACGATTACCAGAAGCTAAACATCTCCAGGCTTTGCAAGTTAAGCTCAACATCACAGCATCTCTCGGCTGAATCAACATCAGTATCTGAACTAGAATATCCATAGGAAGCTGATCAAACGCACCGAGAGACGACGACGACGACAACATAGTCAGAGGAGGAAGAGGAGGAACACGACTCGTTGATGTCGGAGTCACCATATCTTTACAACTATTCGATCGGTTCCACATCGATCCCCATACCTTCCTTAGAATCATGGTCAGATTTTTTTTTTTATATAATTTTTTTTTCGGGTTTTCTGGAAATCAGAAAACTTTCCCGAGGCAACGGATCAGGACTACATACTGTTTTGATTCATCCGAGAGGAGAGTTGTGACGTGGAGTTGTGTGGATAATGACACGTGTTTACTTGTACGGTGAGATGAAAAAAGGGACTCACCGACTCTCACTGATTAATGTCAAAGGCATCAGAACGATATATTTTTTTTTGTAGTCCTCGGCAAAAATACTTAACATATACTGTAGTTTATATATTACTCCTTTAAATGATGATGTTTAAATTTTTTTAGCAAAATTAAAAAACAATAAATGATATGTTATTATCAATTACTTTTATTTTATACTTCTTTTAGTACTTCTTTAATTGTACTTTCCTCACACTTGTATTGTAGTCAATTGGATGCATACATTTAATTATGTATTGTAAAATAAAAACATTAATTAGTTATTTGATTTTAAAACTAAAAATATATTAAATATATTAAAGAAAATCATCATTTTTGATACAAGAATTTTTTTTTAAAATATCATTTTTTCAGTCTGAGTATACTCAAACTTAAAAATAACTCTATTACCAAAACTATAACTACAAATATAAAGAAATTAAATATTCAATTTTTTTTAAATAATTACAAATATTTAGAAGTTTTTAAATATATTTTAATTAAAATATTTATAATAATCAAAACTATTTAGAAGTTTTAAATATATTTGTCAAAATTTATTCAAACCTAACCATTTTTATATTCTAAACTAAACCAAAATTATAAAGTAATCAAATACAATAGTTCTAAACCTTTCTACTCGAAATACCTAGAATCAAATACTCCTTCCGTTTCATAATATATGATGTTTTTGAGGTTTTCTTTGTTTCATAATATAAGATGTTTTCAACTTTTTAGTAATTTTTATATTATTTTTATATTTTTTTATTATTTATTTTATACAGTCTTATTTATGATTGGTTGAATTTTTTTAAAGTGGTTATTTCTTAATCTCGGTGCTTTCACTCCAAACATGTTATATTTTGAAACAAAGTAGATACCAAACCGCATATTCAAACTTTGTGAGCCAATTGTAAAATAAATTGAAATGGTCAGACGTATCTTTGGGAAAAATGTCTTATATCCCATGAGAACTATGATATCATAGACCCCAAACTTTGCCTTCATCCTAAATATCTTTCTATAAATACTTCTCAACCTATATATATCTGAACTCATAATTTTCATCTATTTCTCCATATATTTGGATTTTATCGATTTATATAATAAATCTGATAAAAACCGATCATACCAAACACAAAACCAAAATTAAAATCCGACCCAAGATAATACATCTACAACCCATGAAAAATCCCCAAATCCTCAAATCAAATCCCATAATTTTAAAATTTAAAAAAAAAAAACCCTTAAAACATAAATTTTTCAATTCGATCTATGAAGCCATGAGTAATGTTTGTCTTTCATCTTCTCCAAGTTTCGACGTTTGTTTTTTGTTTTTTTAACTCCCTCTGTGATCTCTGATCGTCACCTTTATATACACTAGAATCGAGTACCCAATTAACATATACATACATATAAAAAAAAATTATTCTCTTTTTAAATCTGATGCTCTCTTCAAATCCTTTGATGCCCACCACCTTTGATCGTCTTCTTTCTCTCAACTGGTCTCTCACTCTTTTTCTATCTCTCACTCTTTGGATGATTTGGTTAACTTCAAATTCAATGATACCACAGGTAACGCGTGGTTATTGGAGATTGGCTGTTAATATGCTGACGTGGATAATATTTGATACGAAAAAATGATTAAACTAACCTTTTATTTTTATTAATAAGATGGAGTGTGTGTGTGTATACAATAAAATTGGATCCTCCTCAGATCCGGTGATTACCTAATTCGCGTCAATTTCTCAACACAAGTTTTCGAGATTTGGTAAATCGATTTTTTTTCATTTTATTCTTCACATCTTATTTAATCCCTCTATTCTCTTTTTTTTTTTCTTTTCTTTTCTGGTGAAACCCCTCTTTTACTAATATTAGGGTTTTTTTGGGGTTGAGATGATGACGACGATCTTATCGAATTAATATCTCTTTTTTTTTCCCCTCCTGATTCAAAAACATAGGGTTTTTAGTGCATTAGATCGAATACTCTTTGATTTTTTTAGTTGCAATTTAATTGAAATTTTTTGCGTTGCAATTTTATTGATTCCTGGAGAATTGAATTTTGCGGGTAAGAGATTCATAAATACGATAATTATGTTAAATGTTTTTGCCACTATTGTTCTGTTTATGTTTTTATTGATTTGTGAATTTTTTGATTATTCCTAAATTTATGAATTTTGCATCATCTTATTATTATTATTAGTCTCAAGATTATTAATTTTGTATTGGTTTGTGAATTGTTACTATAATATTACAGGTTGGTTTTTGAGAAAGTGGGAATTGGATTTTGGCTTTGTTTCAATTTGGGAGGAGGTCTAAGAGAAGATATGGCTGACTTTGGTTTGTTCTGTTTTCCCTTCTGTGTGATTTGAGTATTCATTTTTCCTAAAATTTGGTCTCTGATTACAATATATATGGTGATGAACTTTGAAGATGAATATATGGCTGATGAGTATGACATGGATGATCTTGAGGATGATATGAATGCCGAGTTTGACGGTAGGGATATCGATGCTTCTGATTCCGAAGTTGAAGATTTAGACCAAGACCAATTGGTTTGTCTTTCTTCTTTTTACTCTGTTTTCTCCATTACTATATGTCTTAAACTCCCAATTTACTGAAACTTGTGTACATGGAATCATTATTACTTCAGAACAAGTCTGCAGCGGATACTTCTGCTGCTCAAGCAAGGAATGGGAAAGATATTCAGGGTATACCCTGGGATAGACTTAGCGTTACTAGAAAAGAGTATAGGAAAACTAGGCTAGAACAGTACAAAAACTATGAAAATATCCCCAACTCGGGTGAGGAATCTGCTAAGGTGAATCACATTTTCATGCTTCTTTTTTAAGGTTGTTTATTTGGAGATGTACCTATGTTTGACCGTTTTCTCACTCTAGTCTTGCTTATTGGAATCAGAAATGCATGAATACTGAGAAAGGCAGCTCTTTCTATGAGTTCAGGAGGAATTCTAGATCAGTGAGATCAACCATTCTCCATTTTCAGGTTTGTCTACTTAAACCCGTCTCTGTTATGCCAACAGTTTGGTCCTTTGTTCAGATCATGTAAATGTAACTTGGTAGCTTCTTTTTTTCATCGTCAGATGAGTGAAATTCAAATGTAGACGTTTATCTATGCTAGTATTGTTGACGGAATCATAGTTAGACTAATTATTTTCCCATCTTTGTTGCAGTTGAGGAATTTGGTCTGGGCTACCTCAAAACATGATGTTTATCTATTGTCCAACTACTCCATCAGCCACTGGTCTTCTTTGACAGGTTCCAGGAATGAAATACTTAATGTTAAAGGTCATGTAGCTCCATCTGAGGTTCGTTTCTTAAACATTATCCAAACCATCTTCTTAATTTGAGTGGGACTCCTTTTCGGCTCTGTTGGGTTATCTAAAGCCGATATTTCATATGTTTTCAGAAACATCCCGAGAGTTTGTTGGAAGGATTTACGGAGACTCAAATTAGCACTCTTGCAGTCAAAGAAAGACTGCTAGTTGCTGGTGGATTTCAGGGAGAACTCATTTGCAAGGTTAGTTCAACGACTTTGAATAGATAATAAGGATAGTAGCAAACTTCGGTGTTTCCACCAACTGCTTAGAAGCCTCTTTCCGTTGATTTAAAATGCCAAACGAGTTGCTTATTCATCATGTTACAATTCTGTGAATTTTTTTTTGTTTCCCATACAAACAGCATCTTGATAGACCTGGTGTGAGCTTCTGTTCACGTACAACTTATACCGAAAACGCTATCACCAATGCAGTAGATATATACAGAAACTCAAGGTACCTCTTTGCCTTTCAAATTACTTTGGTGGTTTTGTACTTCCAAGTCTTAGGCTTTAAGACAAACAGTAACTGAAACTAGTAATATGGTTTTATTAGTGGCGCACTTCATTTCATGGCCTCAAATAATGACTGCGGAGTCAGAGACTTTGATATGGAGAGATATCAGCTTGTCCAACTCGTCCGTTTTCTATGGCCTGTCAATGTAAGCTCACCTAATTTCTCATTCTTCTGCTTTTCTGCAGATAAATCAAACTGAATCTTACAAATTTATTTAATTGGAATTTTTTACAGCATAGCTCCCTAAGTCCTGATGGAAAACTAGTAGCAGTAGTTGGAGATGATCCAGATGGTCTACTGGTGGACTCAAGCAACGGACAGGTACTTAACATTCTTCTTCCAGGAACTATCTAATTTACTGCGGTTAGGTCTTTTGGAACCTTACGGTTTTGAGTTTTGTTGCAGACGATCGGGACGCTAAAAGGTCACTTAGACTATTCGTTTGCATCAGCTTGGCATCCAAACGGTGTAACATTTGCCACAGGAAACCAAGACAAGACCTGTCGTATTTGGGACACAAGGAAGCTCTCGGAATCAGTCGCTGTCCTAAAAGGTAACCTCGGAGCCGTACGGTCCATTAGGTTCACATCTGATGGACGGTACGTTGCAATGGCGGAGCCAGCAGATTTTGTCCATATCTATGACACAAAAACAGGTTACAAAAAGGAGCAAGAAATTGATTTCTTTGGAGAGATATCTGGGATTTCGTTTAGTCCAGATACTGAATCTCTCTACATCGGTGTTTGGGACCGGACTTATGGAAGTCTCTTGGAGTATGGTCGAACCAGAGACTACACTTATCTCGATTCATTACTTTGATGGAAAATCAAATTTAAGCCTTTTTTTATATAAAAAATAACTTACATAAAAGTAATCTATTATATGCCTACTTGGTTAGGTTTCATAATCATACCGACAAAGAGAAAAAAAGAGAGAAACCATCAGAAGCTGTTCATTTGTGTAATTTGATTTGTTGTGCTTTTAAAATGTACATTTTTCACGGACTTGGAAATTGTCTTTGGGATTCATAAGTCAAAAAACTCAATCCCTTCAAAGATCTTTTAGATTTGGCTAGAAGATTTTTAACCAACAAATTAAGAAACAGTCTTCCTAGGGTTGGATCATACAACTTGGACGTATCAAGAAAAAACTAATTTGGCTTGGTTTTGATTTTTACCTACTCGTCAACAAAGGCCTCATCATACAAAACTGGGTAATCATGAAGTCTTATTTAACTGAGTGAAAATTAAATCTCGGAAGGGTGAGTACGATCAAGAGACTAGAGATCCCGAAGACCCGAACAATGATTTGTATAATAGATGAACATAAGAAAGATGTTGTCTCTTACAGAAAATCACGACACCTGCTTTGCTTTAGTGTGGTGACATGCATATATGTGGTTATGTAGATGAATTAGCTCATGCGGTCTTTCGATCTGATGACTTCGATCTTTAGGCCTTGCTCGTTCATCAGATCAGATCATTCTAGTATTAGTTGGTACGTAACGTAGGGTTTTAGGGAAACTACTGTAGTGTTGTCTTGGCGGGTGCGACATGATACTCTTGGTGTACTCCTTTGTTTCTTGATCGATGTCATGTCACTCTGCCTGAGAATGCATGCTCCGTGTAGTTGAGATGAACATACATTTTCATACAAATGCATTTAGTGCTTGGTCGACTTCGTGTGGTTAAATTTTGAGGTACGCACCAAAATTCACCAAAATACTTACAATGGACTTTACTTACATACAAGTCGATGCTTGAAAATTCACCTTAAGAATAATGTTATGTTGTTAAGGTTAACGTATGTAAAAGTTCTAGAAAATAGAATCTAAGAAGTAAGAAGTTATATACTAGCCATAAAAAAGGTTACATGAACATTGATTTTTTCGTATAAAACAATTTTATGACGAAAAACAAAACAAAAATTTGAGGCGGTGAATGAGAGATGCACAAATGTAGGAGTTGAAAGTTAAGTGATCCATTTCCTTTCTAGTTTCTAACTAGAAATACCAAAGTCTATATATAATATCTAAAAATTATATATAGATCCATTTGCTCACAGACAACACATTGGGGAAATCTGCTCTGTTTCTGGTCCGCTACACCTTTCAAGCTTCCATGCATTCTATTTGGAGGGAAAGAAACAACCGTCGACATGGAGAACCGGTTGTATCACCAGCTCTCCTCGTCAAAAGACTGGATAGGCAAATTCGGGATCGCCTCCTCTCCCTTCAAGACGACAACAGAGTAGTTGGATGCATGGAACTATGGCTAGCAACACGTTGAGTCAGGCTTTTTTACTCAATTAGTCTCTCAAATGTAAAGTCAGACATACTATCAAACATTTAACTCTAGGCTGCACTTGATGTAAAACAGTTTTTTCAAATAAATTTTACATTTTATTCAAAAAAAAAAATATATATCTAAAAATATTTCATATTTTATTATGAAAATATAGACTTGATATTTTGTTTATACTTAAGAAGACTTGATTTAGTGTAGAGCATTCATGAAACTATATCATACTATATGTATCTAGCTCGCAGTTGTATACTTTTACATGTGTTTGTTATACTACTTTTGTTTTATTAAAAATATCAAAGAAGAGATGGAAAGTAGTATAAAATAAGGTATATAATATAAATTGTTTGAATAGGTTAATAAAGGTAAAAGATAAAAGAAAAGAACATAAGATAAAATGATTAAGAAATTAGAAAATAAATATGAAATATGATCTTCATGGGAAATATATATATTTTTACTAGACCATTTATGATTTAGTTGGATTGTTCTGTTTTTTTACTTTTTTTTCTTGGACAGGTTAGATTTGTTCTGTTTATGAAGAAGTTCAATGGAGTAAAAAATATTTTCTTACTAGTATATATTCTACATATATAAATATTAAGATATACAAAAAATATGTGTCAATAGAAATATTGTACACTGTGTACGCCTTCCCATCTTGCACCTAATTGCAATGGTTAAATTTAAATTTTATATATATTAGTTGTATGCTTTCAATAATCACATACAATCTATCATTTGAGTTAAATTGCACAAATTTATATTTTGGATAAACCATAATAAATTAAAAATATGTAAAACTTGAACGAAATTAAAGACAAACCAACCCTATAAAAGAAAAGCTAATTTTTTTTAAATACTTTCAGATAACCTAAAACTTTACCAATCTAAATTATTTTAGATTTGGATTTGAGGAAGTGAGTCATCTTCAGGAAAAGTAGGACAATAATATATAAGAACCCTTATTTTGAAGATTTAATTACAAATTAGGATAAGTATCCAAACAAATTTACTGGTATATGTTTTTAAAAAAACATTTCTCTCTACTAAACAAACCTTTTGGAATCCTACTCAAAAGATTTTCTTTTGATGCCAAATGATTATCTCAATAATAATAATAAATGAAAATCCAGATAAAATCTTTTTCATTTTAATTTTAATCTTTGGGTCTTTAAATAAAATCTTGATTTATTTGCCATTAATTGCAATACCCACGAAAAGATAAATGGCAGTTAATCACATATATATTCACTATTCCCTAACGCACGATCGGATTACGACGTGTTTGGTTCAAACCCAAAACGTGAACTCAACTTTATATATTGCTCAAAACACCCAAAGAAAACCACGTTTTGCGTTTCCATAAATTAGGAAACTCAATCAATCATAAATATACCCTTTGAATCTACCCAAAAGGAAGATATGGATACATTATTATAAGGGATAACCAAAAGAAAAAGAAAGTGAAATTAACCACAAACTAATAATAGTCTTTGCTTTTACACAATTACCATAAAACAAGTTTGTTTACTAGTCAAAAGACTTAGCAGATTGTGTTTTTGTATATAAAACACAGTCAAACAAAAAGCCTCAAATAAATAAAAGTCATATCTTGTAGTATTTGTTTGGTAAGTATACTAAAGTGTGTTTACAAGGAAGAGAGAGAGAGACTATTCATCCAAACTCTATAAACACAAAATTTAATTATAATTATTATTAGCTTTTAAATAAAAAAGGCTGTTTTTATATATTTGTGAATAAATAAATAGAGAGAGACTATTCATCCAAAAACGTGAGGCACAATACAGACTCTTCTTCACTCTTATGGCTATAGCCTCTTCTTCTTCTTCTCCTTCAACTTCTTCAACTTCTTCTTTTGCTTTTTTTTTCTTAGATTTTCATAGCTTTGAGATTTTATCGAGTTTGAGAGAGCTTTTGAGGGTTTCTCTTCTTCTTCACTAAGTTAGTGTGTGTTTTTACATACAGGAGAAGCTAGCTAACCCTAGTGTAATCAGCTGGATAGATCTGTTTCAGCTTTGATCTGAGCTTGGTGTTTTGTGTGGATTCAAGCTTCAAAAGGCGATGGACCAATTACGAGGTAGCAAAACCAACTGTAAATTCTCACTTGGGAGACCGAGATTTGGATCTATCAAGGTTAAAATCCCAAGGATTCAACCTGAGGAGGAAGGTAAAGAGGTGGAAGAAGATGATCAAGCTAAAAACTTCCGTCTGGAGGAAGAAGTAGAAGAAGAAGATGATCATGATCAAGCTAAGAGTATGGATCTAGAGGAAGGAGGTGTGGAAGAAGAAGAGGAAGAAGATGAAGAGAAGAAGAAGCATCATGTATGTTGTGAATGTGGTAAAAGGTTTAGCTCAGGTAAAGCTTTAGGAGGTCACAAACGGATTCATGCGCAGTACTCAGTGGTGCAGAGACCAAAGATGGTGTCAGGTATGGTTGGTAGATCTGAAAGAGGTGAGTTGGAAGTAGCTTGTTGTGTTTGTTACAAGAAGTTTACATCAATGAAGGCTTTGTATGGACACATGAGGCATCATCCAGATAGAGGTTGGAAAGGAGTTTTGCCTCCTCCTCCTCCTCTTCCTCATCCACTTGGTAACTCTTCGTCTTCTACACTCTCTATTGATGATCATGATGATGAGTTCATAAGCTCGGATTATGATGATGATGATGATGATTTTGATGATGATGATGATGAGAACTCGGAGCTATGGGATAATAATTTGGAATCCGAAAACGTTGTTGACGTTAAGGAATCGTTTAAAGGATGGTCTACAAAAGGGAAGAGAGGAAGGAGAAGTGATTTGAAGGTTGATGAATCAGATTTGAAGGATCAACCACAGGAAGATATGAATGATGCTAATAACCTATTGTTCTTAGCTACTACTGCAGAAGAAGCTGCTAATCTTAATGTAGCAGAGACTTATAATTCGCATTCAGTTGAAGAGAAAGATCTGGAAATGGTTAAGAAGAGGAAGAAGAAGAAGAAAAGTTTGTCTGAGATGGAGAAAGAGTCATCATCTACTCATCATGATCATCATCAGCTTGAGGTTGTTGCTGCAGCTGAGAAAGGTGGTGCTGCTGCTGGTGTACGTGAGAAGCACGTGTGTGTTACTTGCAACAAGTCGTTTTCTTCTTATCAAGCTTTAGGAGGTCATAGAGCAAGTCACAACAAGGTCAAGATTTCGGAGAATCATCTAGCTAGGGCAAACGCTGAAGCTTCATTACTTGGAATCGAAGCAATAGTAACCGGTTTAGCTAGTGCTCAAGGATCAAACACATCTATAAGCAGCAGTAACAATGGAGATCACATATGTAATATTTGTCATAAAAGCTTCCCAACAGGTCAAGCTCTTGGAGGTCACAAGAGATGTCATTGGACAGGACCAGTTTCTACTGAGGCTCCAACCGCGGCTCCAACAGCTGCTCCAACTACTGCTCCAGCAGAAGCGTCTTCTAGTCAAGCTCAAGCAACAGAGATAGTGCAAGAGGTGAAGAAATTGAAGAGAACGTTTTTGGAGTTTGACTTGAATGAGTTGCCACCTAATGAAGACGAGGAAGAAGAAAGAGTCTAAGAGACATACATATGCAAGCAAAGTAAGCTTTTTAACTTTAAAAAAAAAAACTATTAAATTAGGAAGTATAATGATGGTAAAAAGGAGTTGTTGACATTGTAGTCTTGAAAAACAAAAACAGAAAGATATTTTGATTTTGGGTTCTTGAAGTACTTTGGTGGTTTGGCTTTTAATCTAATTTGGTGGGGTCTTTTGTTAATTTGATGAGAGGATATTATAACTCTTTTGTTTTCTTCTCTCAAGCTTTGATTTTTTTTTCTTTATTATGCTTTTGGATTCACATAAAGCATGATAGTTTAATTGACCAAAGTTCCATAAAGCAAACCATCTTATTCATCTCCTCACCATCTTATCTTTCTTTTTCAAACAAATGGTTTCTCCATAGATTTAAGATGGCGAATTGATGATTAATATTAGAACTTGCTTTGTATATTGATTTGGTTTGCAAGTCTAAAACTCTTCAAGACGTGGGACATTGTTAAGTGTTGGACCAAACCAACATTAATATGGCTGTTTTATAGTCAAATTTTCAAAAGTCTCCACTTGCAGCTAATGACGTAAGACCACTTCTATGTGTCATCACAGACAACACAGCAGACAATATTCATACAACCAGATTATATATTGATTTTTTTTTTCTTATTTATAAGAGATTTACAAATGAATATAATATATATTAAGACCGACTCAAATTATTTATTAAAGCTTATGTGGATATTCCCAAAAGTTGTAAAATCCATGATAAACTATTTGGATACAAATACACTCTAAATTTGTTCTTGAACCAAGTTAACCATATGGATTAGAAGTTAGAACCCTATTCAAGAAAATGTTGGATCAATGTGAAAGTGTAAAGTTAGAACCCTTTCAAGAAAAATGTTGGATCAATGTGAAAGTGTAAAGTTAGAACCATAGTGTGTTTATATATTTATCTTCTGTTTCTTATCTAATAAAGAAATTACGGAAAATGATGGCAAAGTTGACAAAGAGGCAACAATATAGTATACAGTACGCACACTAACGTCATGACATTGCAGCACACAATAAAACATAGTAGAAGCAAAGAGGAGTTAGTCTATTGGAGCCAAAAAGATGTTACATTATATGACAATAATTTATAGAAAAGTAACTAAAAGAGATTCCATCAAACAAAACTCTCATGTTGGCACAACAAAAGTCTCCGACTCTGGCTTTAACTGGAAAGTAAACAGCGTAAACAGCAAGCCTAACTGTAGAAAAAGACATGAAGTGGTCTTGAATGCTCTCTTCTTCCAACACTTCACTTCTTGAATCTCTGTGAGCTCTACGCAATGGTTTTGTAAATCTTGAGCTTGATTCTTTAGATTCTCAGCTTTGGTTTCTACTTTTTCAAGCTTTGACAGCATCTTTTGCCCATATGTCTTCTGAGCCATTGTCTTCTCTTCTTCAATCAGTTTGATCTCTCTGTTTAGGTTTGCCACTGATCTTGAGAATATGATATATTCAATCTCTGCCTTCATCTTTTGCTGGAAAATTTCTTCGATCACGATCTCTGTTCCTCCATTAAGTGACTCTGAAACGCTTATGGTGGATTCGAGGTCACGGATTTGTGTTTCTTTACCCTCGAGAATACATTTTGCTTCTTCTAGTTTGATCTCCAGATGCTCTACATTGTTCACCAGGTTCAGTATCTCGGAATCTAGAGAAGTTGATCCCAGTTCCCCCATATTTTCAGACCCAAACCGGTGAGAAGAACTTGCTTCACTAGCTCGTTCATGTCCCACGTGTATGCAACTGCTGCTTTCTCCTCCATCATGTAGTGATGACACAGATTCTTTTCCAAGCTCTTTGAATTTGAGAAGTTCTGACAATCCAAAAGGAACCAGAAGTTCAGTTAAACTCGATACACAATGATGTTAACATGACAAAGAACAATAAGGAACTAGTGTAAGTATCAACCATCAAGATTCAGATGAAAAACCATACTATGAATTTGCTACCTTTTTGGAGAGCTTCTTGCAAAGCTTGAAAACTGTTGAATGCCTCTTTTAATGGATCCAAGTTGTCTGGTGAACCATTGTTCTTGATATGGGACTCATCAACAAAGTCTCCTTGTGAATAACCTTCTGTTTCTTCTTCTTCTACTCCCACGTTATTTTTTCCCTTCGAAATATGTGTGTCATGATCACTACTATCCTCATTGTAATCCATTATTATTCTTCCACCGTGTTCGCTGCTACTCAAACTAAACGAAGCACCCTGCATAAACACAAAGTTGGAGCTTCTTGAGTCAGCAGATTCCAAACTAGAATGAGGGTTTGCCTTCTCATTTTTGATCCTTTCTCCTCTAAGTTTCTTACCCTTCTCTACACTACTCTTCCTCTGTTGACCACTATCACCCGAGCTAACCACACTCTTCCCACCCAAATACTTTGCTCTCTGTTTCTCCCAAGAATGACCCATTGTCCTCTCATACCTAACCTTGGGACAACTGGCTGCAGTGGAGGACTTACTACTCCGATCCTCACTGTTATCAGAATCAAAACCAGCTGCAAAAGCAAGACCACTGCCATGACTAGACCCAGCTATATCAAAACCAACAACACTATCCACCGAGCCAACCGAACCAAGACTATCTTGTCCATCATCAGGTTCAGGAAAATGCATATGTTTAGCATTCGGGTCGAGTGCTCCTGACAAAACCCTCTTCAGAGCTTTACTGTTCTCAAAACTCACAGAAGTATCCTTAACAAGATCACTCCTTACCCTCCTCTTCCATTTTCTTAACCCAAACCCCTTTAAAACAAGAGGAGAAGTCTCAACCCGTGAGATCAACTTTTCATCAAGGTCAGTAGTACAAGAAGAGACCAATTTATCATCCCCAATAGTCTCAACTTCACCAATCAAGCCATTATTATCTTCAACAGACTCAAGAACAGACCTTTCACTCTCCAAATCCATAACGTTACACAAAATCCTCAAACCCCTCTACTAACTTCTCATCCTCCAAATTCTCACATGGGAGGGATCAAATCTCAAGAACAGAAACCATCATTCCAGCAGGGAACCAGAAGGAGAATTCAATAAACCAAAAA